>NW_011495023.1:1142972-1175411 GCF_000754665.1 Bison bison bison | reverse complement strand
CAGAAAACGAAGATCCTGGCATCCGGTCCCATCACTTCATGGGAAATAGATGGGGAAACAGTGGAAACAGTGTCAGACTTTATTTTTCTGGGCTCCAAAATCACTGCAGATGGTGACTGCAGACATGAAATTAAAAGATGCTTACTCCTTGGAAGTAAAGTTATGACCAACCTAGATAGCATATTGAAAAGCAGAGACATTACTTTGCCAACAAAGGTCCGTCTAGTCAAAGCTATGGTTTTTCCAGTGGTCATGTATGGATGTGAGAGTCAGACTATAAAGAAAGCTGAATGCTGAAGAATTGATGCTTTTGAACTGTGGTGTTGGAGAAGACTCTTGACAGTCTCTTGGACTGCAAGGAGATTCAACCAGTCCATTCTAAAGGAGATCAGTCCTGAACATTCATTGGAAGGACTGATGCTGAAGCTGAAACTCCAATACTTTGTCCACCTGATGCCAAGAACTGACTCATTGGAAAAAACCCTGATGCTGGGAAAGACTGAAGGCGGGAGGAGAAGGGGACGACAGAGGATGAGATGCTGGAATGGCATCACCAACTCAGTGGACACAAATTTGAGTAAACTCCAGGAGTTGGTGATGGACAGGGAGGCCTGGTGTGCTGCAGTATATGGGGTCGCAAAGAGTCGGACATGGCTGAGCAACTGAACTGAACTGAACCGAACTAAGTGTTTACTGAGTGACCACCTTCACATCAGGGCACAAAACATGAGGACATGTGTCTGTTCATGTGCCACCTTTCACAGGGCAAGCAACTCCAATCTTGCATTAAACTCTTTAATGAAAGACACTATGCATTCATAAAATTGAATATAAAAAACAGTAGGATAATTTATTTAAAAATTAATAAAAATTAATAAAATAAAAATTAATTTAAAACAGATCATAAAGTAAATGTTAAAGAAGATGTTGGATGTTGAGAGAAGAATAGAATAGAAGTAATACAAAGAAACATTATCAGAAGCAGGGGAAACCAACCCACCTCAGTGTTGGAAGTGTGTCTCCTTAGTAATTCCTTTTAATGTTATAGGCAGTATTTCCCCATCATCAAATCATCTCATACAAGATTAACTGGTGCTAAAGCATACAGAATAAAGCATGGAAGTCCCATGTCATCACTATGCTCCTAGTCCAAGTTTCCTCTTTAGAATGATTCACAAGTGCAATTTAGAATCATACCTGCAATTTGGAAAATATCCCTCCAATTTCCTCTCTATACTTACATATGCATGAGATGCCCATATACTCAGGTATAATTTTTATGTGAAGTGACACATATAATATATACCCTGTGAAACTTGTTCTTTTCATTTAATGACACATCTTGGAAATCTTTCAATAATTTTACCTCAATTCTTTTAAAGGCTGCACTAAGAGTATCCCTCAATACAAATATAAAATAATTGACATAGATACTCCTCCATAAATGGACAACAGTAGGTTGTTTCTAGCACTTTTTACTACTGTAACAATTAACATACTTATCCAACAGCAAACATTTCTCTGTAAACAGTACTCACATTAGTAAAATACTGAAATCAAAGACAGGTACTGCCAGATTCACTCATCAATTACATTCCAATCTATAGTACACAAGTTTGCCTTTAGGGCCACTGCCTTATTACGACTTGATTACTAAAAAATTTTTGCAAAACTACAGTAAAAAAAAAAAATTCAATATTTTAATTTGTACACATTAGCTTCTTACCTAATAGTAGAAAAACAATAGAAGAAAGAAGCTATAAAGTTTGATGATAAACAGTTCCATCATCTCATTACGTAGAGCAAAGCATGCAGAGGGTAAAAAAGAAAAAACAAAATCACCAGCCATATCACATTTTCTACCAAACAAAAAGTTCTTTAGCATGAGCAGAAATTTTAATAGTCAGAATCCCTTGAGATAAGAGTCAAGCCCAGTGTTATTTAATATTTCCATAGCAATCTGTTGGAAGAAATAGACAACAAGATAAATTCCAGTAACACAAAACCATTCAGGTTAGGAGAAACCAGAGGGCCGTTGGAAGACTCCAGGAGGAACTAATCAAATATGAAGCCTGATGAAAGCTGGCTTATTAATGCAAGGTAATCAAGGTTCTTTTTAAATTTTGAGTGAACAGCTCTATCCCAATGAGCAATGACTTCTTCATACCAACAGGCAATTAGGGAACCACTCCCCCCATCATTGAAAAAAAGACAAAAAGCCTTCCTCTTTTTCTCTTAGTTTTTCACATTTTATACCCCCTACTAATCCTGGTGCAGGCATGCTAAGTCACTTCAGCTGTGTCTGACTGTTTGCAACCCTCTGGACTGTCACCCACTAGGCTCCTCTGTGCATGGGGATTCTCCAAGCAAAAATATTGGAATGGGTTGCCGTGCTCACTTACATGGGATCTTCCCGATCCAGGGATCAAACTTGAATCTCTTATGTCTCCTGCACTGGCAGGCGGGCTCTTTACCACTGGCACCACCTGGGGAGACCCACTATTCCTCAACCCCTAGAAATCTGGTGCCTGGCCCTTTGGTTCTACTGAAATTATTGTCAGCAATTTTTAATATCTCAACCAGAGAAAATCACACCTTGAATAATCACATTATTACCAAGACCAACAGATTCTTCCTCCTGATACCTGTCAAATTTATTCTTTTTTATCTCCGCTGCAACAGCATGGATTTAAGACATTTCTTATCTTCTTAATAGAGCTTTCTCATCTCAAATCCATTTTTGGTGGACTTTAATGGTTAAAGAAATTTGTTGTTTGAACCAATGTGACAGATTTGACCCCCTTTCTCCATCACCAGTGTTGCCTTTGCATAATATATATTTGAATATCTGTGCAAATCTGAACCCAACTGAACTTCTAATATCCATCTTATCCACACATGTCACTAAAACCCAGCATATCAGACGTTTACCAACAAAACTTCCCCTATCTTCATGTTTCTATAATCTGGCTTTACCAGGGGTACCGCTGTCATCTTTCAAGACCCAAAGTGAATACCATCCACTATTTTACAAATAACATAATTTTTAAGATAACAAAAGTCAAAGAGTTAAGAGTTAAGAGTTAAGAGTCAAAGAGTCAAAGAGTCAAAGAGTCAAATCAAAGTGACCATAGTTTTTCAGGGTTTAGGAGCATAAGCTGTTAACCACTATGAGGAGGTCATTAAAGCTTCTGAAAAACTGTTAGTAAAAAAAGAAAAAAGAAAAAAAAGGGTATCAATAATTTCCCTAATTGCCCAGAGAAGGAAAGAGCATCTCATAGCGGTCAGACTAGGAAGTCCCTCAAAGCGGAAGTCAAGTCTGAGCATGTGGTTATGAGCACAGGACATCACCTCCTCACACCAGAACATCTCTGACTCAAAAGCAATGAAAATAACACCTGATCAATTCAGTTCAGTTCAGTTCAGTTCAGTCGCTCAGTCGTGTCCAACTCTTTGTGACCTCATGAACTGCAGCATGCCAGGCCTTCCTGTCCATCATAAACTCCCAGAGTTCACTCAAACTCATGTCCATTGAGTCCGTGATGCCATCCAGCCATCTCATCCTCTGTTGTCCCCTTCTCCTCCTGCCCCCAATCCCTCCCAGCATCAGAGTTTTTTCCAGTGAGTCAACTCTTCACATGAGGTGGCCAAAGTATTGGAGTTTCAGCTTTAGCATCAGTCCTTCCAATGAACACCCAGGACTCATCTCCTTTAGAATGGACTGGTTGAATCTCCTTGCAGTCCAAGGGACTCTCAAGAGTCTTCACCAACACCACAGTTCAAAAGCATCAATTCTTCGGCACTCAGCTTTCTTCACAGTCCAACTCTCTCATCCATACATGACCACTGGAAAAACCATAGCCTTGACTAGATGGACCTTCGCTGGCAAAGTAATGTCTTTGCTTTTGAATACGCTATCTAAATTGGTCATAACTTTCCTTCCAAGGAGTAAATGTCTTTTAATTTCATGGCTGCAATCACCATCTGCAGTGATTTTGGATCCCAGAAATATAAAGTCTGCCACTGTTTCCACTGTTTCCCCATCTATTTGCCATGAAGTAATGGGACCGGATGCCATGATCTTAGTTTTCTGAATGTTGAGCTTTAAGTCAGCTTTTCTACTCTCCTCTTTCACTTTGATCAAGAGGCTTTTTAGTTCCTCTTCACTTTCTGCCATAAGGGTGGTGTCATCTGCATATCTGAGGTTACTGAGATTTCTCTTGGCAATCTTGATTCCAGCTTGTGCTTCTTCCAGCCCAGCGTTTTTCATGATGCACTCTGCATATAAGTTAAATAAGCAGGGTGACAATATACAGCCTTGACGTACTCCTTTTCCTATTTGGAACCAGTCTGTTGTTCCATGTCCAGTTCTAACTGTTGCTTCCTGACCTGCATATAGGTTTCTCAAGAGGCAGGTCAGGTGGTCTGGTATTCCCATCTTTTGAAGAATTTTCCACAGTTTATTGTGATCCACACAGTCAAAGGCTTTGGCATAGTCAATAAGGCAGAAATAGATGTTTTTCTGGAACTCTCTTGCTTTTTCAGTGATCCAGTGGATGTTGGCAATTTGATTTCTGGTTCCTCTGCCTTTTCTAAAATCAGCTTGAACATCTGGAAGTTCACGGTTCACATATTGCAAAGCCTGGGTTGGAGAATTTTGAGCATTACTTTGCTAGCGTGTGAGATGAGTGCAATTGTACAGTAGTTTGAGCATTCTTTGGAGAACGCAATGGCACCCCACTCCAGTACTCTTGCCTGGAAAATCCCATGGACAGGGGAGCCTGGTAGGCTGCAGTCCATGGGGTCGCAAAGAGTCGGACACGACTGAGTGACTTCCCTTTCCCTTGAGCATTCTTTGGCATTGCCTTTCTTTGGGATTGGAATGAAAACTGACCTTTTCCAGTTCTGTGGCCACTGCTGAGTTTTCCAAATTTGCTGGCATATTGAGTGCACCTGATGCATGAGACAAAAACTGGTGCTTTGTGGAAAGATCATTAACTGAAATCAATGATTTGGAGTTCCTAAAAATTTTACCAGCCTCCTTGTTCTCCAGAGAGGCTTTTGGAATACTGCTTTTCCGTAAGTGACAATTTCCATCCAGGTTATGCCCACCCCTCTGGGAAGTTAGAGATTAAGCAGCTTATTTAGGATCCCAGGTAAGAAGCATGAACTAGGACCTAATCTGGACCTCTTCTTGTTCTAACCACTCTGTTCTCAAGCAGGTTGATGTCTCAGAGTGAGCACTCAAAACATATGTGACTTCCCTGGCAGTCCAGGGGTTAGGACTCAGCACTTTCACTGTTGAGGGTCCGGGTTCAATCCCTGGCCAGGGAACTAAGATCTCTCAAATGGTGCAGCACAGCCAAAAACAAAACACACCAGAGACTGGACTAAGCTAATAATGACACAACACTGACTCTAAAGGTGGGGGGACACTGGAGGCAGAAGAAAGAGAATGTTCATTAAAAAGGAAGGCACAGAAGTCTGACATAGGAGCTGCATGAGGCCACAGTAGGAGATAAAGCCTAAAAAAAGTTAACTAGGATTCTGGATTGCAGAATTCTCAGAACACCCAGCTAATGTGGTTAATTTTAAATCAGTGCAGGAGAGAGATTTTTAATGCCTTTACACTTGGAGGTGATGCAATACAAATGGTGGTTTGAAAGATGAAGCAAACAGGAAGATGCAGCATTGACTAAGGAAGGGACAGATGGTGGAGGGAGACAAATGCTACACGAGTCCAGTCGAAGGGAGTGAGGCTGAAGTGCGAACAGGTGCAAAGAAAGTAGAAAGGCACAGATACACGCCAGACTAAAGGTATAATATGTAGCACCTGGCAACAGATAAAACAAGAAGCAGTAGAAGGAAGAGAAAAAGCAAAATTAGTTTGAAACCTGGGAGACTCATGGCAAAATGACAAAAAATAAGAAAGTCACCGACAATCATAGAATTTTCTAGCTCTAGGAAACATTCGGAAATTAACTGCAGACCATTTCACAGGGGGTGAGGTCATCCTGGCATCCAGAGGCTGCGACAGATCACACAACTGGATGTGGACGGCAGGTCAGGTCCGGAACTAGGGGCTTTACCTCACACTGCCCTTCAGACTAGGGACCACTTCCCCTCTGCTTGGAAGAAAGTGTAAAAAATGGCTAAAAGATATCTAGAAAGAAGTAGTTGGCTAGTATTTGTGGGTAACATAAGGCTGGAGGGATGGGAAGAGAAACTAAAAGGTCATGCCAAAGAAGAGCACATAAAATTCCATTTAGAAAAATGACCTGCACACACTCAGGCAGAGCAAAAGAAAGGTATTTCTGCAAATAAAACAGTGAGTGAGCTTACGGACAGAATGGCAGAGAAGCCAAGAGAAAGACTTCCTAGGGATCCAGTAGATACAAAATGCTAGTCCAGCCACTTACAGAAAGAAAAATGCACAACACACCTTAAAGAAGACATGTTCACCATCAATAAAATCCCCTGCATATTTTACGGTTTCCAATATATTGAAGGAAATAAGACGTGGGATGTATCTTTTTATATAAATCTACAAAATAAATAATAAAAGTTAATTAAATAATTATGTATACCCTAATTCAACTTAACTCCTACTCAAGAGCAAAATTGTAAAAACTCAAATAGTCATTATATTGAGCCACAGAAAGTATATCAAATTGCTGGCTAAGTCATGTCCAATATTAGACAACTAAATTAGCAAAAGTTTAACACATAACTCAGTGGAAAAAATCTTTTAAAAATAACAAACATTATTTTTATTTGAATTGAGACCTATTTTTCTTGGCCAATCCACAAAAATATGTTTCTCTTTCTATGAGTTCAGGACATTAATGCCAAACTCTCAGCCAAAGGTTTATGAAAGTATTACTGAATCAGGTCTGTTTATGATTAAAATACAAAGTTCTCAGGAAAATTAGTTCCTCCAGGGACTTAAAATAGGAGTAAGTCCAAAAGCCTAGATTTCTGCTGATATAATCTAACTTTCCTTGCCCTCCCTTCAAATTTTCCCCAACTTAATCTAGAAGAGATTCTTGAAAACTTAAACATTCAATGTAAGGAAAGATATACTATCTAAGGAATAGTATATTTTTTATCGAAATGTTTGCTACAAAAATGTTTCACGAGAAGAACTGTTTAGATACAAAAATTAAAAATAGGTAGCCCTTTACAACTACAAGTGCATTCAATGAAAGTAAAGTTGTGTTTAGATGCAAAGGTTGTGAAAGAGATCTCATGCCACCAGAAGTTAACGCATGCCTCCCTCAAAAACAGAACCCAGAGCAACAAATACAGGCATGCTCTCATTAAAAGAAAAAGACACATTTAAAATGAAGCCGGATGCTATGCTATGCTAAACATAATTGCTATGTTGGAAAGAAAGGGAATCAGCAGTTGCTGGGTGCACCTTCTTTTGGTTTGGCCAGAAGGAAGAGGAGAGGATAATGGGTCATGGGAGGCAGGTGTCAGGACCTCTCCAGAGGTGGAGCTCTCCTAGTTCTGATCAAAGGAGAGGAGTTAGGAAGAGAGGAAGGGAGAGTCAACCAGCATGTTCAAAAAGCCAGCGATGGAAGAGCAACATGAATCTGGAGACCAAAGAAGGTGCAGGCAGGTGGCAGTGCCAGAGTAAGGGGAAAAGCACTGGGATGTCGGTGAAAGAGCAGCAGAAAGACCCACCCACAGCAGAAACACTGACTTCCCTGGCAGTCCAGCAGTTAAGATCCCATGCTTCCAAAGCAGGTGGTGTTGGTTTGATCCCTGCTCGGAGAACTAAGATCCCACATGCCACACGGCATGGCCAAAAAACAAATAGAATGGAAAGAATTAAAAACAGAAAAAACTAATACTACTGTGTCTTTTGTCTGTGAAGGAATAACAAGAACCTCCACCCCTACCCCTAAGGCTTCCTTTTCTTTCCAGGAAGACAGGGATTGAGTGACATGCTCTCCTGAAGAGGAAAGGAAGCCCATTCTCAGCTCACATGGTGCCAACTGAGTCAACACCACTTCTGTTCTAGAGAGCATGGAAAGGGAGGAATTTTAAAGGCACATCTTGTCAGCTGAACAGATTTCACAGAACCTCATATTGTAAGGTAACATGACAGAGTGCAGGGGGTCTCCTGGGCATTGTTGATGGGCGTATGCTGCTGCTGCTAAGTCACTCCAGTCGTGTCCGACTCTGTGTGACCCCAGAGACAGCAGCCCACCAGGCTCCCCCATCCCTGGGATTCTCCAGGCAAGAACACTGGAGTGGGTTGCCATTTCCTTCTCCAATGCATGAAAGTGAAAAGTGAAAGTAAAGTCGCTCAGTCATGTCTGACTCTTAGCGACCCCATGGACTGCAGCCTACCAGGCTCTGCCATCCATGGGATTTTCCAGGCAAGTGTACTGGAGTGGGGTGCCATTGCCTTTTCCGGTTGATGGGAGTATAAGCTAGTCCAATATCTACTGAGGTCAGTCTGGAAACATCCATCAAAGTTACATGTGTATATACTCTCATACAAACCCACAAATGTACAATTTCAATTTTAGGTATCTATCCACGAGACAGTCAATGCCAAGTAGCTTAAGGACAAAGGTTATTCATTGGGGTGCAAAGCCCAGTGAACAGCAGAGTGCTTATCAGCAGACAATGTCCCATCTGTACAAAGGAAAATTACTAAACTGTTTCATAAACAGACACTATTTATGTTTCAATATAAAAAGACTGCCCAATCATTCTCAGCAGAGAAGTCAAAGCTCAGAAGATGATGGATAGTATTCATGCAAAAATGTGAAAAAAGAATATATTTTCACGTTAGCTTAGAAAAGAATGGTACTATGTGAAAGGATCCCTAAGAACCCAGGAACAGTGACTGCATAAAGGGAGGAGAGCCGGACACTGGAAGGCAGTACTTTGTAATATCCATGTGTAATGTGTGATTTGTGGACTATGAATATATCACCTTTACCAAACTTAAATAACATATCTTAACATTTTTATTTAAAAAAAGAAATCATATCATCAAATTAATCTCCATATAGTCCAACGAGTATACTATTTTTCAGGATAGGAGAGAAGACCCCATAATTCTCATCACTCATCTCACTAGATATCCAATGAGCCCAGATTATTATAGAAATAAACAGGGACACCTATTAGTATTAATTTCTTTTTAAAAATTCTCTACAGACTGTGTGGGTTATCTTTCTATAAGAATCAGTTCATTTTACTAAAAAACTTTTTGTTCAGTTCCATAAGAAATAAAGGACATCACATCTCTTTTGGAAAATAATTTCTAAAATTCAATTTTATATGAAATATCCGTGTATAAGAAGAGATGTTACTCAGAATTGGAAGAAGAAAATAATATCAAAAATCTATATACTAGATCTAAAATGCTAATGGTAGCTCAGAATTTATAATATCCACATGTTATACACTGAACATGTAAATATGAAACTCCAATGTTCCCAGAATAAGAAAATTTGTCCTTAAAAGAAAATAAAATTTTTGCTAGCCTGGGGTACAAGAGTAATAACTATAATTCATATTCATTCTAATGACAATACAAACCTCAGAACTCTCTGAAAAACAATTTTTAAACAGCAAGAAAACAGCTCTGAAACAAACAAAATATATGATATATTCAGGAGAGAATATATTACATTCAACTTACTTGCTTATAAAATATTAAATATAATCAAACAACTTGTTCAAATATTGTTTTCCAATTAAATGGAAAATTAATCTGTCGCTTTAGCTACAACCACAGAGTAATTTCACATTTTCTGATAATTAAATAGTTTAAATATTCAAGTAATTAAAAACTTTAGAGCTAATAGAATCGGTGACTATGTTGGAACGTGAGCAACATTTTAGGGGGCTTTTTTTAATGTCCCACTAATGCCTCCCTTAAGTACGTCCCAGCAGCTTGCACCTTCTACGATCATGATGTTCTCTAGAAAGCTTTAAAAGCCTGAAAAGCCTCAGGTGTCTTTCCCAGGGCAACTGTAACCTGTGATACAGCAAAAATTATAAGGATGCAGAGACACTGCTGGTAACAGACTGCTCAGGCTCACCTTTTAACACCATGTTCAGTTACAAGACACTCTCAGGGAAAGGTAAGAAGTGATTAAATAAGTCTATAAATGACGAAGACCAAGCTCTCCATCAGACCTGGTTTTTGGTGTAAAACTTGCACCCCTTGCAAAACAAGCAAGGATGTAGCCAAACATTGATGACTGAGAAGTATAACCACATGCATAAGGTTGACTTATGTACATGTCTTAATATTTAACAGTTTTTCTTTGCTTTACCTATAACCTGCAGTTTTTAGCTGGTAACTAATAAAAATCACAGGATCATATCATATGGTATAAAAATAGCCAATCTAGTCCACCCAACAAAGAATCAACCTGCAATACATGGTATCAGGAAAAGTAAAATCATTATGGACTTTCTCCTTCAAATTTCTCAAAACACTTATTCACTCAAAAACACATGGGGGATGAGTCAGAGCTACAAACAAATAGTAACCAGGATGATGCCTATGCCATTTTGGTGCATGGAAACAGACATAAACAAAGATAAATTCAAATTCATAAGTGTAATAAAGAAAAGGCTAAGGAAAGAAGAGACAATAGCCTGAGGCTGCAGGAATGTGCCCCTCCTTCAAGCATGAGGATTAGGGAGGGGTGGGGGGTGGGGGGAGACATGAAAGATAAAGAACATAAAGAACAAACCTGTGGACACCAAGGAGGGTGGTGTGGGATGGGTTGGGAGATTGGGATTGATGCATGTACACTATTACATATGAGACAGACGGCTGGTGAGGGCCCGCTGTATAACATGGCCGGAGCGGGGGCGGAGGGGGGGGCGTGCAGGGGGGCAGAAGGTGCAATCTGTTTGTAGGATGTATGTTAAGTTAACCTTAAAATGCATTCCAACATACAGAAGGGGCAGATGAATACGGTTTGATTCCACTTATACAAGGTACCTAGAATAGTCAAATCATGGTCAGAAAGTACATCAGGTGATGCCAGGGGCCAGGTGGTGGGGGTGGGCTGTGGGGAGGGGGACTTACTGCTTAATGAGGACAGAGCTTCAGTTTCAGGTGAAAACTTCAGGAGATGGATGATGGTCAGAGATGCACAACAACGTGAATGGACTTAGTGCCACTGAACTGCACAATTAAATATGGCTAAAATAGTATGTTTTATATTTTGTGATTTTTACCACAATTTAAAAAAAAAGACATTTAAAAAAAAGGAAGGAAGGAACTGAGTCTGAATTGGCAGGGCAGCCAGGAGACAAGAGCTTGTGGGACAGGGCCAGTGTTAATGAGTGTGCTGGGTTTAGTTGCTCAGTCGTGGCCCACTGTTTGTGACCCCATGGACTGTAGCCCACCAGGCTCCTCTGTTCATGGGATTCTCCAAGCAAGAATATTAGAGTGGGTTGCCATGCTTTCCTCCAGGGGATCTTCCCAACCCAGCAATCAAACCAGGTCTCTTGCATTGCAGGCGGATTCTTTCCTGTCTGAGCCACCAGGGAAGCCCAAGAATGCGGCAGTGGGTAGCCTATAGCTGCTGACTAGACGACCGAGTGCAGAGACACACACGTACACACACTCAGGGCTGCGTAGGGAAGAAATAAACACAAAGGCAAAGTCCTCTGACTGAGAAGGCACAGCGGACAAAGCAGAGGTGAGGGCTGCTGACCTTAGGGAAATTTCCTCCAGGTATGAGGAGGGCGGCAGCACGAGCCAAGGTAGGTGTGTAAACACACTGCTGGGAACAGGAGGAACCAGAGAACACAAGAATGACTTCAGAGAAGTGAAGGAATACAGCAGGCAGGAAGAAACACTCTGCTTCTCAAAAGTTTTAACTTGATTCTGATAAACATCCACATTGCCATTTTATCTTATAACTTGGTGATTACAGTATTTGCTTAATAAAGAGAAAGAGAGAAAACATTACTCCATCTTTCAGTCTTATAAAGCTTGATTTGCTAAAAATAAAAATATTACAAGTAATATGTTCTTATTGCAAAGGAGTATGTATTTCTATAAAAACATGAAGTAAAACCCAAAAAGCCCACTCCAAACCCATCTCCCTTGCAATGCTATTGAGGTTATATTATGGAAATGGGTGTGTTAGTCTCTCAGTCATGTCCGACAATTTGCAACCCCACAGACTGTAGCCCACAGGCTCCTCTGTCCATGGGATTCTCCAGGCAAGAATACTGGAGTAACTTGCCACTCCCTTCTCCAGAGGATCTTCCCAACCTAGGGATCAAATCCTGGTCTCTTGCATTGCAGGCTGATTCTTTATCATTTGAGCTACAGGGAAGTCCTTTATATTATGGAAACTACATGTTTATTTTCAGTACTTTCTTCTTTAAAATCTTTTCAGATATTGAAGAAAGCTGATAAACAACCTCCTTCAGCCATAAGAGCAGAAAGAGAAAGAAAGGAGGGAAAAACTGAAGGAAAAAATAGCTCACAGATACACAGACCCAATGAAAATACTACAGGGCACATATACCCAGGCCTCAGTGGGAGAAAAGAACACACAACCATTGAGCAAAATGCTTTAGTGTTTAAAAATAGCCATTTTTTTCAGGACCATTCCAGAATCCTGTTGAAGGTAGCTGGAAAAAGCCTGTATGAGACTGACTTTGAAAAAACTACACCTACCTAGATCACAAAACCCCCAAATTTAAAATGGCCTATGAGGGATTCACTTGCTATAGGCAGGCTGCAGGACACGGGCAGGGAAGACAACATACTATAAGCTAAAGATTTTAATGCAACTTCTTCACCAAATTTCTTTAAAAGAGAGCAGTTCACTGCTCAGTGAATGTAGAAGAGAGAGGAGAAAACCTGTATTCTTTTCATAGTCATATTTAATCGTGCAGCTCACAACAAAAATCTTGAAGACTGCCTGCAATGAATATATGAAAAGGCACCTGAGGGTCGTAGCTAAAAAAGAAAATGGGCCTTTATCCACAGCACAAGCTCTAAACATCAAGTTATAGCAGCTATATTCACAGGCAAGGAAATCATCAGCTACTAACAGACACCCCGTGAAGGTTAATCCACACACCACCAAAGATTTTTCACTCAGTAGAATTTCAGACGCACTTCCCTGCTGCTCCCAGGCTTTTAGCTCCATAGGCCAAAGAAGCAATAAAAAGGGCCAGTCATAAAGGAACAGGAGAATTGACTAGTTCCCATTAAACCGCACTACCCCCAACCCAACACTCCAAAAACCAAAGAGCAGCACTACGCCTCCGGAGCGTCCTCCATTCACAAAGGGACCCAGATGCTTAGAAAGTGGCAGAACAGAAGCCCTCCTAAGACACTTAGCATTCTTAAGCGGTATCCTTAGGTCTGCTGCTGCTGCTACTGCTGCTAAGTTGCTTCAGTCGTGTCTGACTCTGTGCGACCCCATAGACGGCAGCCCATGAGGCTCCCCCGTCCCTGGGATTCTCCAGGCAAGAACACTGGAGTGGGTTGCCATTTCCTTCTCCAATGCATGAAAGTGAAAAGTGAAAGTAAAGTTGCTCAGTTGTGTCTGACTCTTCGCGACCCATGGACTGCAGCCCACCAGGCTCCTCCATCCATGGGATTTTCCAGGCAAGAGTACGGGAGTGGGCTGCCATTGGTCTAATCGTATCAAAACCACCCTTGTTTGCCAAAAACAGAAGGGAATATAAAACACGGACACAGACACAGAAATTAACACTAATGTCATTCTTATGTCAGACTAGGTTCTTCAGAGAAGAACCAGAGATGATTTAAAATGATTAACTTGTATTCTAATTCTGATAAGATGCCATGGAAGCAAGAATCCAATTCTGGAAGGATGATGAGGGTATTAGAATACACCAGGGATGAAAACGAACCAGCCCAGCACACCAAGTGGGACACCTAAAACGCTAGGAGAAAATAACATTTCAGTGACTCAAAACCAGACAGCGTTAAGTGAGGTGTAACCATTAAGCCCATTCTCCCCTAAAATTGAGACAGGAAAGCAGCACTGAGCAAGTGCCCATGATGCACCAAAAGCTGGATCTGAGTTTGGGTATGTGTTCGCTCACTTCATCTGCACACACTCCAACAGTAGGCATTATTTTCCCATTTGGCCTGCACTGAAAATGAAGTTTGCAGAGTTTACACAACCCAGTCAAGGCCCCGCCAGTGAATTATGAGTTTAGATAAGGGTAAAATGCAGCTTATCGCTCTCATGAAAGTGGCCCTGCATGTGCTTTGGCAAGGCTCCCCGGCAAACTAGTGTGCCCTTCTTAAATGTCCACCAGCCCCTTGCCTTCCAGTCCTGATTTTGTATTTGATGCTATGAGTCCACAGTTCTTTGATAATACAAGTAGAAAATGTGTAGGGTTTATGAGAAATAATATGTGTCATGTACACAGAAGTCACTTTAATCATGTTTTAAACCTTAACTAATGTAAAGACATGTCTTATTATGGTAGGCACCCCGTTATCAAAGTCCAAGACAATCTGCTCTTGGCATATCCAAGAGACATGACACCTCACTTCAGAGGTTGTTTGGGTTTTATTTTTGGTCTTATTGTGAACATGACAGGTTTCGGCTATGAAGAAACACTCTGGCATTTTATAATGAAAACTAAATTTAATTTTAAAACGATCAATGTTTCTTGTTTCTACATTTGTTGCTGCTAGAGGGGAACGCAATTATACTTGCTTCTGCACAAGTTCTGCCAAACTTTGCCAACCAGGAAATAATATTAATAGATCTCCTACCTTTTAATAGAAAACTGTAGAATTTGAGAATTGGGAGGCAAGGACCTTTGATTATTTTTAACCAGATAATCCAGTCTTTTGGTTCCTCAGTGTCTATGTGCTAAAGAAACAACAAACTAAACACATTCTAATTACTATCTGGCAGCACCAAGACCCTAACCTCCTGTTCCGTTACTGTCGGCAGAGACCACAAAGCCCGGCCAGTTCCCCGGTCAGAATTTCCATCGTGATTCCCGGTTCTAACTGGATGACCCTGCAGTCATTTCAGTGACGGGTTTGCAGCTGTTGTTATCAGGTTTCTGAGGAAGCCACCTCCTAATTTTGTCATTAAGAAAGTATGATCAGTTCATATTCTGGAAAACAACTTATTTATGTCATCTGGATGGTTCTAAGTGTCATTGAAAGGAGATTTTTTTTCTTCCCCGTTTAGAAAAGGATTTTAAGCACTTGGGAAAGAATGAGGATCTGCCCCTGTGCATGTAGATGAAAGAAAACTCAGCCTCAAAGAGAGGTGTGCAGACAGGGCCCATGGCGTGACTCTTGGCCCCTGTCATTCATCACACCAGGGCAAAACAGGCAAGACCTAGGACCGTGAGGAATTACTGACCGACTTACTCATTGTTTAAATTATCCCTGTATAAAAATCTGGATAAGCTTAAAAGTTTCTCTTTTTTTCCCCTAAATAAAGCTTTTTATTTTATTTTGTATTTGTAGCCAATTAACAATGTTGTGGCAGTTTCTGGTGAACAGTGAAGGGGCCCAGCCATACCTATACACGCATCCATTCTAAAAATGTTTCTTCACACACTGCTTATTCACATCCAAAACAGACTCTAACTTTTATGTTTTAATACTTATTTTTACTTATTTATTTATTTGGCTGCACTGGGTCTTAGTTGCAGCATTAGAACTCTTAGATGCAATATGTAAGATCTAGTTCCCTGATCAAGAATGGAAGCCAGGCCCCCTGCATTGGGAGTGTGGAGGCTTCAGACACCTGACCACCAGGGAAGTCCCCAGGCTCTAATTTTTAAAATTTACTCCTGCCCCAGATCTTCAAAAATTTGGCCTTAAACAAATTATAAAGAAAAATAAAAACCTTTTCTATGATTTGTGAGTATACTCACTGTGTAGCACGTGAGTAGTAGTCATAATGTGTAAATATTTTCAAAACTTTAAAAAGTATCAGGATAAGCAGACAATGATGGACTCTTTTTTTTTTTTTTTTGCAAATAAGACCAACAATAAACATTCATTCTCTGGCATTATTTTATTACATCTGTTTTCTATTTAACAGTCAATTATTTTCTCATTATAATCTCTACGACTCAACAAACACAGCTGACATAAAAACAAACCTATCCCTCCCTGGATTAGCCACCTTCATTTCGAAGGAAGAAGTGCTCATAAGTCAGAAATGTCCTGTCGACATGAAAAAGTATGGGGCAAGAGCATCCCGTCTGGAGACAGTGACAGAAGTACACAAAATCAGAAGGAAAAAGGCAGGTCAGCGCTTCTAAAACTCACAGCCTCACAGGCTCCAGCGGGGTGGGGGCAGCACATTCAATGTCAAGCCTGAATCTCGCCATCACCACACATTTAAGGCTTTCCCGGAGTCTGCCTCCCTCAGTATAACCTGCCAATTAGATGAAGTTTTTGCTTGATGGAAAAAACCTTAAAGCATGGACTTTCCTCTAAAGGTCAGGGCAGTCGTCCCCTGTAACACAGCGTAAGTGGGGGCTGGAATGTGCCTTCCACCTGACCACTCTTTCTGTTAATTGGCTTCAGGCCTGTTCACCCAGACAAGGTAGTGGAAATGGCAGGCTCCCAATTAGCTTAAATTTCCCTTAAGGTCCCTCTACAGTTCTGGTCCCAAATTCTCCCAATCACATATTGTAAAGATCCTGCCTCCTCTTTTGTGGAATTTATTAGCTGCAATAAACCGTGGGGATATAAGAACAAAGGCAGCTTATGATCTATTATCTGCCGATATTATAGTCCATGCAGAGTCAGGGAAGTGGTAATCATAAAAAGAAATTCAGATTTCTTAAAACACAGCCACACATCAAAACTAAGGACTTCATTGCATTTTTTGTTACTTAGATCTTAGAATCAAAATTTTTAAAGCAGGAGAATTTTTCTTTTTTTACGTTTTATTTATTTAAGACCTAATTTTATTATTTTTATAAAACTTGTTGGCTGCATGGCATGTGGGATTTTAGTGCCCCCACCAGGGTTCCAACTAATGCCCCCTGCAGGGAAAGCTCAGAGTCCTAGCTATTGGACCACCAGGGAAGTCCCAGGAGAACTTTTTAAAGGCAACACAACAAACACTGATTTAGTCTTCAAATCCTCTGTGCTTCCTCTGAGTGCTCTCAGAAGAAGGAAGTCAACTGACTGAGGTAAGAAAAGGTTGCTTTTGAAGGATGCTCAGTCCTACCTTCTGGAGAAGGCAATGGCACCCTACTCCAGTACTCTTGCCTGGAAAATCCCATGGACAGAGGAGCCTGGTAGGCTGCAGTCCATGGGGTCACTAAGAGTCGGGCACGACTGAGCGACTTCACTTTCACTTTTCACTCTCATGCATTGGAGAAGGAAATGGCAACCCACTCCAGTGTTCTTGCCTGGAGAATCCCAGGGACAGAGGAGCCTAGTGGGCTACCGTCTATGGAGTTGCACAGGGTCAGACACGACTGAAGTGACTTAGCAGCAGCAGCAGCAGTCCTACCTTCTGAGATGATCTTGATGTAGGATGCAGCTACAGGCTATTCTGAGCAAAGTGAGTCAGTCATGATTCCATAATCATGTTAAGTTTGACTCCAAGTGCTTCCTGGGTCAGAGTTCAGTATACTGCCTACCTCTGGTCACAGAGGTGTAACTTAGCAACACTCAGAGGGAAGGAAGATTCAGTAGCCCTCTTATGTAGGGTCCATCCACAAAAGGGAAAGCACCTCAGCTTCCAGATGTGCCTGCTAACTCAGCATTCACACCCTCCTTTGTCCTTTTCATCCCTACTGTTTATTCCCATTGGCACGGCTGATGTGGGCATAATTGCCTTCAAAAAACAGATAATGAGAAGCACTCTAGTAGGAAATAGAGCCAAAACAAAACCACTGCAGGCATATAAAATCTGGAACTCTCTTGACCTCTTCAGGACAGATGGCATAACTAAGAGAAGATATCAGTTCCACCCTTGTGATCTCAAATCCTAAAGGCAAGGGCTGACTTTTTTTTTTAAAACATATGAAACATTCTTTTATCTACCTGATGCCACTCCTTTACTTTATTTTTAATGGCAAAAATTAAGGCAGGGAAAAAAAAAAAAGCCACAGAGGAGGCATCAGGCCATTAAAGTCAGATGACTCGTGGCAACAATTAAATGAATAAATCCACAATTAAATGAGAATGGCTGGACTAGATTTCCAGTGTATCCAGCATAACTTATGTGTCCTCTTCTATCCAAACAACTGTGTTTACTTTAAGCCAAAGTTTTAATATGAATTTTGTTTTTGCTCTTCCTGTCTAGTTAAGTAGTTTTCAGGTTGGTTAATTATCCAGCTGCTGGTAAACCACTAAATTTAATGAATGAATCATCATTTCTTAAGCTAAGGAAAAAGATGCTGTGGGCTCAGGAATCAATTAGCAATTAGCTAATGTCATCTACAGTGGGCTACATAGACTAAAAAAATACTTTTTAAAAAAAAACTTTTTTATCATAGAACAAATACTTTAGATAACTTCGACAGAAGCAAACAAGGCTTATTTGGGGTTGGGGTAGGTATTTGTGTGGCTTCTCAATGAGTCCCTTTTGCTTAAAAAGAAATTCCAAAATTACAAAGAAAAGCTATTTTACTTTCTTTACAGGCCTACAATTGCAACAGTAAGACAAAGTTATATTTTCGGAAATAATTAAATGTATCATATTTTAGAAACTCTGGGCTGCCAATATTTTTTTCTTCTGAATCTTGCAAACAGAAAAAAAGATCAGATTCAGCAACTTTTGCTGGAACAGAGCCCTGATTGTGTGTGTGTGTGTGTGTGTGTGTGTATGTGCGTGGTTTTGTTTAGTGACGAGCAACTGTATTTCAGGAAAGGTAAACCCCCATTTCCACCCCCAGTTTCAGGAGGTCAAGTTTGATTAGTCTAAACCAAGGCAGGTACTTTACTGCCTCTGATTTAGAAATGGGCAGGCAAGTCACGTGATTCTGAACAACAAAATACGGAAGGCATCTGGTGGGTAAGGAAAGAGGCAAGCTGGCAGGAAAAGCTTATCTGCTTTCAAGTGAGCCACAGTGAAGAGAAGGGCATGGCCCCCTTCCTCTGCAAGGATTTGATGGTCTGAATCAGGCAGGAAAAGACTAGTGGAGACCTCGGGAGACTCCCAGAAAAGCTGGGGACCCCAGGCCTTGAGGGAGGCCACCGGGCCAAAAATGAAGCCCCCTCTGCCCTTCCCCCAGACTTCTTGTTACAGGAGCAAGGAGTGCTTCCTTATCACACAATCCAGATGTTCTGTATTCACACCCAATGTTTTTCCAACAAATACACTAAGACACAGTGAGTCTTTCTGGGTACCAGGCCTGACTGTAAACCCTCAGCAGGTATTACATCACTGATGAGGCAGGTTCGATGATAAACTCATCTGCTATATGAATAAACTGAGGGGCAGACAAGGTGACCAAGCGCCCAAACACCATACAAGGTGAACAGAGGGTAGCTGCCAGTCTGATCCCAGGCCCAGCTAAACCATCTTCATTTTAAAAAGTTACTTCAGTGAGAGCTGAAGTAGCACAGGGAACTCTACTCAACACAGTGTGGTGACCTAAATGGGAAGGAAATCCACAAAAGAGGGGGATGTATGTATATGTATAGCTGATTCACTTTGCCATCCTGCAGAAACTTACACTGTAAAGCAACTACACTCCAAAAAGAAATTTTTCATAAATTTATACATCAAAACCCCTGCAGAAGGAAACGGCAACAGAGGAGACTGGTGGGCTATAATCCATGGAATCACAAAGAGTCAGACATGACTGAGCGACTAACACACATACATCAAAAGAATGCAAGTAAAAACTGGTAGAAACCAAATAATAGTTTAGTTAATAGTGTTGTTTCAACTTTTTGATAATGTGGTTATTTACGTTAGCTGTTATCACTAAGCCAAGTGAAGCATGCATCAGAACTCTGTGCTGTCTTTATAATTTATTGTACTACTTTTTTTTTTCAAATAAAAAGTAAACAATAAAAAAACTTTACTTCAAAGTGATAATCTCATGGACTTTAATCGGTATTACTATTTCATTACCGCTGGTTTTTCACTTGTTTTTATCACTTGTTCTTCCTACTAGAACTTCAATGGCTTTTTAATTATTTAAAAAATTTTCCATCACACAAAGTTTTATGCTCCTTACTATAGGATAAAAATCATACCATTGCAGGTATCAAAGGCAAACTGTCATTTTTTATTGTTCAAATATCCCACATACATAGAACTCTTTTAGGAGATTATACTGAAAAAATAGACTGAGATGAATTCAGTAGAATAGGGTTTCCTTCCACTGATATCATTAATCTAAATTGAAAAACAGCTTATTCCAGTATCTAGGCAACCACATTATCAATAATTTTAGAAATTACTGAAACAAATACACAACAAAGCATTCTGTCACTGAGTACTCACCTAGTTTGTGATCCATATGAACTTTTTAAAGAAAATACGTGATGCGGGAACCAAATACACAGATTTTTAATATCAATACTATTAAAACTACAGAGAAAACACTGTGACTAACAATAAGCAATTAACACTTTTTTTTAAATGACACTGCAAGAATTTTTTTATACATCAAAACTTAGCAGAAAACCTCTTAGTTTTCATACAAACGGCAAACAGTCCCCTTCCTAAGATAGGAAGCCATTATGTATGCTGAGTGGTGACCAATTTTTGATTTTGTGAATTGGAGGTGGCTACCCTGCAGAGTGAACTAAGCAACTGCGAAAACACAGATGCCTACAACAGGTCCTGGTCTTAACCTGACAATTGCTGAAACAATAATAGAATGTCTATTTCTCCCATAAAGTGAAGTCAGGGGTAACAGAAATTTTTATTTCATCCCTTCAGATCTTTCGACTTTATTGCCTCTCAATAGAGAGGGGAACCCATGGGTGATTTTTTTTAAGTCCCCCTTTTTTATATAGACCATTTTTAAAGTTTTTATTAAATTTGTTACAATATTACTTCTGTTTTTTTATGTTTTGGTTTTTCGGCTGTGAGGCATGTGGGATCTCAGCTCCCCAACCAGGGGTCAAACCTGCAGCCCCTGCATTGGAAGGTGAAGTCTTAACCCCTGGACTGCCAGGGAAGTCCCCCATGGGTGGCCTTGAAAGTCTACTTATAAACTGCATTATTCATACCAAATATCTGTGCCTCACAACCTAAAAAGCTCTATGGTGGTAATTTTTGAGAATCTACAGCAACTGCTTAGGAGAAATCTTTGATCAGGGACCACCATCAAAACAGTCTACATTTATGTTAGACACACTCAGATACAGAGCCTGGTATTTAACTACAGTTGGGCAGAACCACTTATCTCCAAGCATCACTGTGATGGAGGGAAATGCCTAGGGGGTGGGCCAGGAAGTTATATCACCGACACATGTAGAAGGATGCGTTTATGTTACCTGTTCTTGCTTCTCCAGCCACTTGTCCACCATTGGGTGACTGGCACTTAGAGATGAGCGAGCATTGTCTCTCTGAAATTGGTTAGACCAATTACTAGTGTCCCGTGGGAGGCTTCTGTAGTTTTCATCTTTCTATTCAAAAAGAAACAAAAAGGTGTCTTGTAAAAAACCAGACTTTGCAAATTAATGATGCACCTGGTTTTTCTAAAGTAGCAGAAAAAAAAATGATTCTACATATTTAAAATGTTTTCCCCTAGTCGATATCAAAGAGCTGATTGAGGTCATTTCCTCCAGGTTAGACCTCAGAAATGCAGTCACCTGCCTGGGAAAGGGAGTCTGATGGCTGTGGCCACACAGATAGGAGCACAGTAGACAGAACAACACACTCTGCCCTCCTCTGGGGTCAACCTCTGCAGGGAAATACTTCTATACTAGACTTTCATCATCACTCAATCATGGCATTTCTCTTTTCTTCTTCTTTCCAATCTTAGAATAATGTTGTAAGATGTTTTCTATAATTTACCAAAAACATTTAAAACAGAAGATGAATGAATTTGCTCTTTATTTAGATCCTCATAGTTTCAGGAATTTGGGTAAGAGATTGAAGACTCTGGGCTCTTCAGTTACCTCCTTCACAAGCTAGTTGTAAACATTAATTCAAATAGTGAGAGAAGAAAAAAATTAGCCTATCCCAACACATGGTACATAATCAAATCAGATCAAATCAGATCAGATCAGTCGCTCAGTCGTGTCCGACTCTTTGCGACCCCATGAATCGCAGACACATTATTTGTTCACCCCAACATACTTGAGATGAGATGTCTTTGATTGATAAATATTTATTAATATACCCCAGAGCAGCCAAGGTATTTCTTTCAAATAATAATTTACAACAACTTGCTTTGGCTTTAGAGCTTTGGCTTAATCTCAATGTTCTGAAAAGATATGAGAAGGCTAGGATAAGGTAGGAAAATTGAGCATTTCAGTTCAATAGCTAAATCTAAATATCTTCTAAAAGAACAAATTTAAAATGTTAGCCTCACTTCAGCTAACTTACATCAGTGCCCCACATTAAATACCCAAATATTTTCCTTAAAAACTTTGTTGAGGGTAGTCTGGCTGTAAAAATCTTCATACACATGATTGATTCTTATTCTTCATTACTTAAACCACATTAGCAACAAACACACACATAGAAACAAAAAGTGTAACATAATAGGATTGATTGTATAGACCTTGGAATAAACCAGGATACTGTTTTCTGTTCCATCAGAGGATAAAACTTAAAAATGAACTGGTCATCCTGAACCTAGGCCAATATTGTGACTTTTGAAAAACAATTTAATCTATAATTATAATTACAGTATAAACTGTAGCGTGAAATAGCTACAGTATAAACTGTAGCGTGAAACTTTTTAACTTTTTAAAACCAAACTACAGAAAGTAAACATTAGAAACACAATAGTAGAATTTACCATTAGCGGCAACTACTTTTTACTAGAAAAACTCTGTATCCTTCTGGTAACTGTGGGTCAAAGTTGTGATGAGGCACAACCACAAGTACAAGGAAAATGCTGGTGAGATTAGGCTGCTGCTCCACACCCACGATGAAGTGCGGACCTTGCTTATAAGAACGTGGAAAGGGTAAAGCAGAAGACACAGACAAAGTCTAAAGAAAGGAATCAAGCAAATGAAGCAACTAAAGTTCACTGTGTCTCAAAATATTAAGAGCCCTTCCTTGACCATAATAACTTCAGAACAAAGCAAATCTATGCTTCACATGGTAGTCCCTAAACTTACTGACGAGACATTCAAATAAGTCATAAAAGGCAGATAAACTTATTAATGACAGAAACTAAAAGATCCATGAAGACAGGAAAGATGGAAGGGTGGAGAAACAGAAGCACAAGTTTTACATCAAGGATCTTGTGCTCCTAACATTGACTAGGGACCTGGTTTTGCTATTCATTTCCCACCATTAGAAAGTATTATTATACCAACTCTCTACTTTGAAAATGAACAATCAAACAGAGAGCATTAAAAAAATACATCCTACTTTTTCTGTAGGAATGGTATTTCAAAGTAACCAATAGTCAAGGAGGAAAACTTGTCCTTTCAGAAAACATAGTAACTTATATGCAGAGTACATGATGAGAAACGCTGGGTTGGAAGAAGCACAAGCTGGAATCAAGATTGCCAGGAGCAATGTCGATAACCTCAGATATGCAGATGACACCACCCTTACGGCAGAAAGTGAAGAGGAACTAAAAAACCTCTTGATGAAAGTGAAAGAGGAGAGTGAAAAAGTTGGCTTAAAGCTCAACATTCAGAAAATGAAGATCATGGCATCCGGTCCCATCACTTCATGGGAAATAGATGGAGAAACAGTGGAAACAGTGGCAGACTTTATCTTTTTGGGCTCCAAAATCACTGCAGATGGTGACTGCAGCCATGAAATTAAAAGATGCTTACTCCTTGGAAGAAAAGTTACGACCAACCTAGATAGCATATTCAAAAGCAGAGACATTACTTTGCCAACAAAGGTCCATTTAGTCAAGGCTATGGTTTTTCCAGTGGTCATGTATGGATGTGAGAGATGAACTGTGAAGAAAGCTGAGCACCGAAGAATTGATGCTTTTGAACTGTGGTGTTGGAGAAGACTCTTGAGAGTCCCTTGGACTGCAAGGAGATCCAACCAGTCCATTCTGAAGGAGATCAGCCCTGGGTGTTCTTTGGAAGGAATGATGCTAAAGCTGAAACTCCAGTACTTTGGCCACCTCATGCAAAGAGTTGACTCATTGGAAAAGACTCTGATGCTGGGAGGGATTGGGGGCAGGAGGAAAAGGGGACAACAGAGGATGAGATGGCTGGATGGTATCACCAACTCGATGGACGTGAGTCTGAGTGAACTCCAGGGGTTGGTGATGGACAGGGTGGCCTGGCGTGCTGCAATTCACGGGGTCGCAAAGAGCCAGACACGACTGAGCGAATGAACTGAACTAACCTGAATTAAATGCACGTAATAATCGAATAATTAATAGAATTAGAAAAATCACCATTTTCAACTCCTAATGAAATCATTCATTCAGGCAAAGATAATTAATGGATGCTAAAACCGTTAGGTGAAAAGTTGACAATGAACACGGTGTATGTGACATGATGAAATACCACTTGCAAAGGGTAAAATCTGTCTTTAAAATGATGAGACAAGATGCTACAAAACACTCTTGTTGATGTCTAGAATCCAAGAAGCTGCTGGTGCTTTTGATTCCTTTTGAATCTCCATAATGATGGAGATTCCTCATCTTTTAAATGGCCCCTGTGGGCTCTTACTATGGACCACTCACCACCGTCTCTCTGAACAAGCCCAAAAGTGTACAGTTTCAAAATCTGCACACATGCTAAGTCACTTCAGTTGTATCTTGATTCTTTGCAAACCCATGGACCTCAGCCCGCCAGGTTCCCCTGTCCATGGGATTCTCCAGGCAAGATGATTGGAGTGGGTTACCATGCCCTCCTCCAGGGGATCTTCTCTACCCAGGGATGGTCCTTAAGTCTCCTGTATTGGCAGGCATGTTCTTTACCACTGGCGCCACCTGGGAAGCCATTTAAAACCTAACCCATGAAAATATCTACACACAGGTCACCAACACTAAATATTTTTTCTGAATTCATGATCTAAATTACCAACAGGATGTCCCAAAGATATCTCAAAATCAGTAGATCAAAATGAAACCCAACTCCTATATCAATTCTGGCACCCTTCTGAAAAACAGAATCACCTGTTTCACATCTTTCCATCCTGCCTAATCCCCACAGTTGCTAGGTCTTGTGAATCCAGAGTTCATGGCCAAGATCTTAGATTTGGGCAATCACCCTCGTACAGAATCAATGTGCCTCTCATCTGAACAATCAGCAGCCCTCAAATTGGAGGCTTGGTCAATCCTCATCCTCTCCAACAACCTGCCACAGAGGATTCTTCTACAATGCCCTCTAGGTCACGTCACACCTAGAACAAACACGAGGCCGAGCTGTGGACCTTCAGTGCCACAGGCCTCCCATCTCCATCAGGATCTTCCTGAGTCTAGACTCCCAGTAATGCTGCTTCTGTAAAAACACTCACCACTCTTCAACACCCAGTCCCCAAGCTACTTTCTGTAAGAGGCATTCCCTGATTCTCACCAGAACTAATAATGTCATGCATCTTGTTATCACTATATTCCAATTTTAGTTCTAATTATAATTCTAACTTATAATTCAGTTAATTTTTAAAATGGCTATTTTCATGATCACAGTGACACCTGGGCAGAAGATCACCAGTCACCTTTAAACCCTAGCACTTAGCTCAGTGGCCTACACCTACGTGGATGGCTTTTTCTGGAATACTTATTATGTTCTCTATTTTCACGAGGTTTCAGAATCCCATAATTTTAAAGGAACATTTCTATCAGTTGTTTTAAAAATCAAATTGAGGGACTTCCCTGGAAGCCCAGTGGTTAGGGCTCCATGCTTCCATGGCAGGAGGTGCAGGTTCTATCTCTGGTAGGGGAACTAGGATCCCACATGCCACAGCTCGGCAAATAATCATAATAAGAAACTAATAAAATAATCTTGAAAAACAGAAACTCAAGAAATAAAAATGAAAAAATGTTTTAAATAAAAAGCAAATTGAAATGGGATACTTTAATAAAGGTATCATGACAAAATTTAGTGGAAATGCACTTTCACTGAAATACAAAGACTGTACTTTTAAATTTATACTAAAAGACGTATTGCTGTCATCAGCCACTAAGTCGTGTTCGACACTTTGCGACCCCATGGACTGCAGCATGCTACTGTTAGATGCCTATTTCAATTTTATGTCACACCTACAGTACTACAGTATACAATGTCTGCGGAAAATATGATGATTTCCAATTGCATCTAAAAAGTAGTGTGGCATTTCTCCATTTATGTCAATTATGACACGTAATTCATGCAGCAGGCTACCATAAAGTAATCATATTAAGGCAGATAAGGGCTTAAAAAAAAATCAAAAGATCTATCAGTAGAATCAACTTTGAGCATTTAAATGGTAAGAAAAATAAAATACTATATCCCTCATAAAAAAAGTTTTCCTAATTCAATATTGATATGGTAAAGCCAGTAATAAACTCATATATTAATGTGTTTACAAAAAGTCCAGTTACAGTCAGTCACCTTAGTCATCACCAGGTAAGTGAAGAATTTCTAAAATATGTTACCAGTTGTTACCCCACAGTATCTGTTATTTTGTTGACTGCACCATCTCATGCTACTGGCATTTCAGCAATGTTCTTCCTCAAAATCCTGCCTGAAGTCTGGATCAAGTACAAACACTTTACAATTCTATTAAGCTGTGATTCGTATTCAGTGATGTAAGCACATGCTTAAACCTAATAGTACACTATGTGTTTCTACTTGTATTTTCTACAATATGTGCGTGGACAGTCACCATTTTCAAATGAAATGTATACCGTGTGCTCTATTTTCAATTTGAAAATATTTTTTCCAGTGTAAATGATTTTAAAATTACGGTACTCTTAACTATGTCTTTGCAAGACCACATTTTCCATGGACCAAACTATAGCTAACTACATAAAAGTCAAAAATATTTTTTGAACGTATTTGCAAAACTTATATACCATAACCTAAAGAAAAAAATAAACCAACCAAAATGTTAGTCAGTGATAGTTTCACACTGAATTTATAATAAATTGAAGAATGGGCTTTTAAATCTATTTTATTCTATGATCAAGTTAATGTCTCAATTCTGCATATTGGTAAACTTAAAGCAAAACATGAAATCTTTTTCTTGAGACTTATAAAAATCTAGCAGTATGACCAATATATTAGTAGAAATAGACCAACAGACCAATAGAAAGCCCTAATAAGTACTAAATTTGCAAACAGCAAAAAATTATTAAAGCCACAACTTTATATCTAAAAGATTATATAAGAAAAATACCATAAGGAATTACTCTTCTTTTAAATTAGAAGACACTGGACCAAACAGCCATTTAAGCTTCTACACAAGGTAGGAAACTTGCTCTCTTGCCAGAAAAACCCAGATGTTCCTGCTGTGATCAGGGATTTTCCTTATCATCTAAATGTACTGCCACATCATCAGGTGTCAAAAAGCCATCCAGGCTGAGAAATGCATATTAATTTGCTGCTCCCTGGTAGCAGTACCCTGGGTATGGAGTAAATCTCTTTCAGGGTAAGCTAAGTAGCTGTTCTCTCTCCCCTCTTCCTGAGCCAATTACAATTTAATAAAAAGAAATCACACAGAACCCACCCAATGCCTTGGGACTGAGGCTTATTCCTGGCATAATAAGCTGCAGCTTCGAGGCTTTATCTCTCAGAAACAGCTATTTAGCTGATGGTCAGATTTCCTGGCAGACCTACATCCCTACTGCAGAAATAAAGGAAAATTTCATGAGCATTATAGAAGTCATGGATATTTCTAAGTTAGCACAGGAAACTCAATTCTATTTCCACTTTATCTCAAAACAAAAATTCCAAACGTCTTTTAAAAAATCATTAGGAATTCTGCCATGTTTTGAAACACTAAACACCCAACGCATATAGGTTTCATTTTTACACCCTCTATGAATCCTATGGGTTTGAATATTCCTGTGTGGTTTTAAGATTTTAAATTTACAATATTTTTCAACTCTGCAATTGTGGTCCAAGAGAATTCAATTTTCCACTTTATCGTCTCTCCAAGAGAAAACAGACGGAAAACAAAGGCAACTCTTTTCAGGATGTCTAACCTGAGATTATGAGGCTGAAGTGAAATGAGTAGTTATAGCTTAGACCATTTTTTTAACTGCATCAAGCTTGCTAAAATCTTCCAATAGTCATATTGTCAAGTCAATGTGGCAGACCCAGTCCCCTCTGGGTCAGAGTTTATCTTTTGTGCCTCTTGATGGCTGCACCAGAGCATGACCTTGGAAGCAACGCCAAAGCTAAAGTTTAAAGATAACCATAAAATGGTCTGTAAATAGGATTGCTGTCAATGTACTGTTCTGACCTTCATACCACTTCACAGATATAAAGAAGAGTAGAGGGGGTTGGTCAGGAGGAGAGAGAGGGTGAGGATAAATAAAGTGACGCACACACACACACAAACATAGGTTCAACAACCAACTTGTAACTGCAGTCAGACAGTGTGGCAGCCCCTATCAGTTTAAACTATCTGCATGCCTATTAAGGCACTTTTTGAGGGCTTCCCAGGTGGCTCAACGGTAAAGAATCTGTCTGCCAATGCAGGAGACACAGGAGATACAAGTTCAAACCGTGGTTCAGGAAGATCCCCTGGAGAAGGGAATGGCAAACCATTCCAGTATTCTTGCTTGGAGAATCCCATGGACAGAGGAGCCTGGCAGGCTACAGTCCATAGAGTTGCAAAGAACTGGACATGACTGAAGTGACTTTTAGCACACACACGTATTAGGGACACATCTATTTTCAAGTGGAATGAACTGAAAAGCATTGTTTGAAACTCTGGTAGGTCAAGCAATCATTTCCATATTAGCAGTAATTCCCATCTCTAAATGAGCATAAATACTGGTACATATACGTATACATCTTCCTTTCCATTTTTTTTTTCTTCCTTTCCATTTTGATAATTGCCATCTTTCACAGTCTTAACCATTATTAATAAGAGGGGTAGAGGAGACAAAGAAAAGGATATGTGTTTAAAATCTGTTCCTACTTCTGAGCAGAACTATGACAAGACAAAAAGGAAATTCAAAATTCATGCTATTTTTGTCAAAACAAAATTGTCTAGTAGTAGACTATATATCTATTTATAAATGATATAGTCTACTAAAATGTGGTAGAATTTGCAACAAGAGACACTAATTGCACTTTACACTGTAACTTGTTTAAAATTTTAAACTTAAAGAGTCAAAATCCAAAGATTTTGAATGCCAAAACTGTATTAGCATGTCTTCAGCTCAAATTTCACAACTATTTTATTGTTAACTATTTTAATTTTCCTGATAAACTGAAGTTTAAGTATTGAACAGGAGTTATAAAAAAAAATTGAAGATATTAATTGATTCAAGCCAATTTTTAAATTAAGGTATAAAGTAATATCTCCTAGCAGGCACATCAAATTTCATCAGTTTTTCTTTTTTTTTCCTTGAAATGTTAAAAGTACTATAAACAGTTCTCAAAACTCATTCTGGCCTTAAATTCTGAAGTATAACTCATATCTTTTCTAGCCTTTATGATATATGCACAATACTTTATAGGTTGTAAAATTATATTTATATCAGTGGGACACTGAGGAATGTTAAATACGCCAAAAAAAAAAAAAAATCACATTGGAACTCTTCAATATGGAAGAACACATGTGAGAATTAAAAGTAATTTTGCAATTAAGTTTCCCATCACACAGCAAATCTTTCAGGGTGGTATATTTGCAAAACCAGAAGCTTGATGCTGTAGTTTTATCTCATAACTTACAACTGGACTTGGTAATAGTCTTGATATCAGGTAAGAAAAACAACCCCTGGAACACAGACGTGCATCAGGCTATGCACATAAAGGATCTGACCTTAAAGGGGGTGTTCAAACCTCTCATGGAGGTACATCTACTTATGATCGCCATAACGCTTCCAGAGGTGAGCATCGGAGCACAGGGTTCTCTGAAGCGGCCGGATTTGCTTGTGGAGCAGATCAGGAAATCCAAGAAAAGCAAAATCAGTGAAACTCAGTCTCAGTCAGGCTCCTTCTTCGAACCAATGTCCCCAGCTGTTCCTAACCCACCTCAGCAGTTTGAATGCCATGAAAACCTTCAGAAACAGAGTTTTAAACGCTGGAAGGTAAAGGGTAGGGAATATCCAACTGAACCTCTCACTGTCTAAAAGAAGAAACAGGGATTCGGGGAAGTTCTGACAAATACTGTACGAAGATTAAGATGCTTAACCAGCTCCCAAGGTTCTACCTCCCCACTTCAGTGCCCGGTTCTACATGATGACATTTCCAGGCTCTCCCTCTCAATCTACGCAGGAATTGTGGTTTACCTGAGTAATGACATAATTCTGACATCCAGCCATTCTTACACAATGACCCTCTCCCATGGGAAAGTACCACCCAAGTTCTTGAATCACAAAATATATTTATCTTAGAGACGGTTGGTTCATTCATAAATACTACATAGTCTTGGGAATAATCATGAGCAATAAAATGCTTGCTTTACAACTGTTTTAAATACAATGACCTCTTGTCTGATACAGCTAGGATTAGCTCCTTTATCCTATGACAATATGTATCAGGAGTGAGGAGAAGGTAGAGGCAGAGGAAAATGTCATATTTTCTCAAGTTTCAAAGATGCTGTCTCCATCTGGATTCTGAGCAACAAAGGAAAAAGAGCTCACAGGGAAGCAGCAGTTACAGCGGCTCCCATTTCGTTTCTTTCACTGTATTTCATATAAAATCAACACGGTCACCTAGCTGGCCAACAGCCACGTGCAGCCCACAGTCAGTAAGGTCGGGCTGACCACTTCTGACAGTCTTCCCTCCACCAAGAGCAAGTGTATAAGAAAAAAACAAGATGCAAATGCTGTGAGTCAGAGCACACTGCGGAGCCTAGCTCATTTTCTAAACAATTAATACAATAAAGATGACAAGCAACACTTGTTTGACTCTGCAAAACAAATTTGAATCTGAAACAATTTTCAAACATTTTAGAAAGTGCTATTTGTTTCTTATTTTGAAGGTACAAAATACCCATCTACATTTCATTTTATTTCAAAAACACATAACTCCAAATGTTCATATCTCAAACTAAAATTGCAAGTAACAATCGCATTTTGCATCAGGAGCAAACTTCGAGGGAGAAAGGGAACAGATGCAAGGAGGTGAGGGAGAGAGAGAAAAACACTTAGAGTAGCCCTCTGAATCCAAAATATCTGCTGTGTTAATATCACCTAAATGTGCAATGTGAATCTCTTAGGTTTACCTATCTAAATATTTCACCTTGATTTTAAAGCATATATGATAGTAAAAGAGGGTGCTAAAATCTGAAAATACTTTACCTTAATTTTAAAGCAATGTATATCCAAAGAACTTACTAAAATAGACACCATATACAATTGATGTGACAATGTAAATATCTGCAGCTCCTTCTTACATTTTTCTGTTTATATAAGTCCAATGGGCTGAGTGGATTAGCAGAACAACTGAGTCATTTTTGTGAAAAGTTCTCAGGGACCATCTATTAATACAATTTAGTTCTGGTAAAGCTTTCCCCTTAATTGTGAAATTGTTTCCTTGGGTAAAGCATCTCCACAGATATATTTTTGAAAAATATAGAACATCATTTTTATTTCCTCTAAAACTTTCTCTTAAGCAATTAATAGGAATATAAGAACTGTCAGCACTAATCAACAATAAGTAATAAAGTTTATTAATTATAAAGGGCTTCCCTCATAGCTCAGTTGGTAAAGAATCTGTCTGCAGTTCAGGAGACCTGGGTTTGATTCCTGGGTCGAGAAGATCCCCTGGAGAAGGAAATGGCAACCCACTCTGGTATTCTTACCTGGAGAATCCCATGGACAGAGGAGCCTGGCAGGCTACAGTCCATGGGGTCGCAAGAGTCCGACATGACATAGCAACTAAACCACCACCACCACTGTGATAAAAGTCACATAATATAAAACATACTATTTTAACTATATTTAACTGTACAGCTCAGTGGTACTCACCAAGAGGATTAGTGACACTAACGAAGCTAGTGTATTTTTACTCAAGACTAAGATGCTAAGATATAATATAGACTTGGTAAGGTTTTAAAATTATGCCAGTTTTTTTTTTTTTTCTTTGTAGATTTTTAATTTTTAATATGTAGATTTAAAATATTTAATAAAAAATATTTAATATTTTTTATTATTTTTTTTATATTTAAATTATTAATTTCAGATATACACATGCTCCCCATCCTGAAC
>NW_011495023.1:1139807-1142872 GCF_000754665.1 Bison bison bison | reverse complement strand
TGGCATCTCGTTTCATACATGACATTTCACATGTTTCAATGCCATTCTCCCAAATCTTCCCACCCTCTCCCACAGAGTCCATAAGACTGTTCTATACATCAGTGTCTCTTTTGCTGTCTCGTATACAGGGTTATCGTTACCATCTTTCTAAATTCCATATATATGCGTTAGTATACTGTATGCCAGTTTTTTAATAACAAATGCTGATTATTCTTATATTTCTATTTTAATTGCCTACCAGAAAATTTTAGAGGCAACAGAAGTGAGGTTGTTATGAAATATTTTACAGTTTAAAATATACAACTAAATGAACATTGGGGCAATATGTAAAGTCTGTAAGCGTGTAGGAAAGTGGGCAGGAAAATCAAAAGCACAGAATAGGAAACTGGATAATCCAAGTTAATAACTTTATTGTTTAGCAGTTGGTTTAACTCTAAGGTGAGTTCAGACTCTACCTCTTGGTCAATGAATTGCAACAATACTTAGACTTCAGAGAGTGAACAGATGAGATACAGCACATAATACACCCTGCAAGTACTCAGATCAACTTGGCTTATCACTACACAAAAACACCAAAACTTCAAAAACAGTACACTTGGAGATGGCACAGATGGAAACCACTTCTACCCCCACTCTGTAAGAAATGCTGACTGGAATACATCTTCCTACAGGAGCCCACATGATGGCCCCTAGAGCACATGCAAGTCATTAGTAAAATAGAGCAGGAGGGCAAACGCCAGGGAACCAGTCCCAGCAGCCCACCAAGGCTCTGCTCTTTAGTGACAGGCCATGACTTCATGACCCGAATTGGTAGGTTTAGAACTAAAGTATTAAATATTAAAAATCGAAACCACTTAGAGAGACGGAATGAGGCCAAAATACTTTTATATGTCCAAAGAATACCTGAATTTTTCTTCAATGTAAGTTAATGAGTTCCTGGTCTCCTCCCTCAAGAAAACGGGTTTATGATCTTCATTTCCATCTGTAGGATGCGTAACTTTGAGGGTGCTAAACAAGAATCCTGACATTGCTTTGGATTTATATTCTTGGAATGCTTTGTGAGCTCTAAAAATATCACATCCAGGCTTAACCATTTTCTCAATAGCACCTTAGGATTTCATAACTATGAACACAAATTATACTATTTAAAGCATCTGAAGGAAGATTACATTCCTAAACATGGCACAGAAGTAGAAGATGAATCTGAGTTATTAAAAACTCAGACTAGTAGAGCTTGGCACTTGAGGTTAGCCTATTGCAGAAATGAGTAGGTTCATTAGGTACTGAAAGCACAAAAATGCAGTGCATTCAAATTAAGATCTTTTAATATGCAAAATAAAAAGGTGATATTTATAGTTTTAGTGGCCTTTTGCAGAAAGTACAAATGTTGTACCAGGTTAGTGATAGACCTGGGTCTCTGCTGGATTTCCCTCAAAGCTAATCAGATAGGGGAAAAGTGGAAACAGTGACATATTTTATTTTCTTGGGCTCCAAAATCACTGCAGACAGTGACTATAGCCATAAAATTAAAAAAACACTTTTAATTTTAATTAGGTCCCATTTGTTTATTTTTGCTTTTATTTCCAATATTCTGGGAGGTGGGTCATAGAGGATCCTGCGTGTGATTTATGTCGGAGAGTGTTTTGCCTATGTTCTCCTCTAGGAGTTTTATTGTTTCTGGTCTTACGTTTAGATCTTTAATCTATTTTGAGTTTATTTTTGTGTATGGTGTTAGAAAGTGTTCTAGTTTCATTCTTTTACAAGTGGTTGACCAGTTTTCCCAGCACCACTTGTTAAAGAGATTGTCTTTTCTCCGTTGTATATTCTTGCCTCCTTTGTCAAAGATAAGGTGTCTATAGGTGCGTGGATTTATCTCTGGGCTTTCTATTTTGTTCCATTGATCTATATTTCTGTCTTTGTGCCAGTACCATACTGTCTTGATGACTGTGGCTTTGTAGCAGAGCCTGAAGTCAGGCAGGTTGATTCCTCCAGTTCCGTTCTTCTTTCTCAAGATCGCTTTGGCTATTCGAGGTTTTTTGTATTTCCATACAAATTGTGAAATTATTTGTTCTAGCTCTGTGAAAAATAGCTTCTGCACAACAAAGGAAACTATAAGCAAGGTGAAAAGACAGCCTTCAGAATGGGAAAAAATAATAGCAAATGAAGCAACGGACGGACAACTAATCTCAAAAATATACAAGCAACTACTGCAGCTCAATTCCAGAAAAATAAAAGACCCAATCAAAAAATGGACCAAAGAACTAAATAGACATTTCTCCAAAGAAGACATACAGATGGCTAACAAACACATGAAAAGATGCTCAACATCACTCATTATCAGAGAAATGCAAATCAAAACCACTATGAGGTACCATTTCACGCCAGTCAGAATGGCTGCGATCCAGAAGTCTACAAGCAATACATGCTAGAGAGGGTGTGGAGAAAAGGGAACCCTCTTACACTGTTGGTGGGAACGCAAACTAGTACAGCCACTATGGAGAACAGTGTGGAGATTCCTTAAAAAACTGGAAATAGAACTGCCTTATGACCCAGCAATCCCACTGCTGGGCATACACATCGAGGAAACCAGAATTGAAACAGACACGTGTACCCCAATGTTCATTGCAGCACTGTTTATAGTAGCCAGTGCATGGAAGCAACCTAAATGTCCATCAGCAGGTGAATGGATAAGAAAGCTGTGGTACATATACACAATGGAGTATTAGTCAGCCATTAAAAAGAATACATTTGAATCAGTTCTAATGAGGTGGATGAAACTGGAGCCTATTATACAGAGTGAAGTAAGCCAGAAAGAAAAACACCAATACAGTATACTCACGCATATATATATGGAATTTAGAACGATGGTAACGATAACCCTGTATGCGAGACAGCAAAAGAGACACTGATGTATAGAACAGTCTTTTGGACTCTGTGGGAGAGGGAGAGGGTGGAATGATTTGGGAGAATGGCATTGAAACATGTATAATATCATATAAGAAACGAATCGCCAGTCCAGGTTCGATGCAGGATACAGGATGCTTGGGGCTGGTGCACTGGGATGA
>NW_011495023.1:1132856-1139707 GCF_000754665.1 Bison bison bison | reverse complement strand
GTATAATATCATATAAGAAACGAATCGCCAGTCCAGGTTCGATGCAGGATACAGGATGCTTGGGGCTGGTGCACTGGGATGACCCAGAGGGATGGTACAGGGAGGGAGGTGGGAGGGGGGGTTCAGGATGGGGAGCACGTGTACACCCGTGGCAGATTCATGATGATGTATGGCAAAACCAATACAATATTGTAAAGTAATTAGCCTCCAATTAAAATAAATAAATTTAAATTTTAAAAAAATTAAAAATAAAGTAATGTAAAGGAAAAAGTACTATAAAAAATAATAATAATAATAAAATAATAATAAAAAACATTTGCTCCTTGGAAGAAAAGCTATGACAAACTGAGACAGTATATTAAAAAAGAGAAAGATCACTTTGCCAGAAAAGGTCCACATAGTCAAAGCTATGGTTTTTCCACTAGTCATGTATGGATGTGAGAGCTATATCATAAAGAAGGCTAAGCAATGAAGAATTGATGCTTTTGAACTGTGGTGCTGAATAAGTCTCTTAAGAGTCCCTTGGATAGCAAGAAGATAAAGCCAGTGAATCCTAAAGGAAATCAACCCTGAATATTCATTAGAAGGACTGATGCTGAAGCTCCAATATTGTGGCCACCTGATGCAAAGAGCAGACTCATTGGAAAAGACCCTGAAGATGGAAAAGATTGAGGGCAAGAGCAGAAGGAGATGACAGAGGATGAGATGGTTAGATGGCATCACTGACTCAATGGACATGAGTTTGAGCAAATTCCAGGAGATAGTGAAGGACAGGGAAGCCTGGTGTGCTGCAGTTCATGGAGTCACAAAGAGTCTGACACAACTTAGCAACTTAACAACAATCTAGCAGAAAATTAAGGACAGCTATACACAGAGAAAACATGGTTTTAAAAAACTTCTTAGCCCATCCTTTGCGGTTTTAGATGGTTATTGTAACTAGATGGCATGAACAACTTTTTTTAATAGCCTCCTGCTAAAATGGACTAGTATTTTCAAATTTACCAATATGTCTGGTCTTCTACACTAGAAAGAAAAATGAGAAGAAGCAGACTAAGAAGCCAAAGGTTCAAGAAGAGCAGAAGGAAGCAAAAAAGAGCTAAATATGGAGTATCGTTTTACAATGAATGAATAAATGAATGAATGACTGAGCCAGCAAGGCAGCTACTTTACAATCACATGAAATAGGGTTCAAAGATTATTGCTATTTTATTGTCTGCATATCAACTGTAAAAGTTTTCTTACTCCCACTCTCAATAAAACAGGTAGTCGGAGTTTTCTGGAGGTTTCTTGTGTCTGATCAGCATTGGTGACTCTAATGCTAGGAATCTGATGTCCCAGAAAATGACCTTATGTATTCAAATGCACTTTCAACTAAGATTAGGGGGCAGGATGGATGCACAAATTAACAATAAACAAAAATACTGCTTTTATCATAGCTTCTATCTAGAAAAATATCTCCTATTCTAGCTTTGTATCGATAAGATAGGATCTAATATCTCAATGGGATGTTGTTATACTTTTTAAAAAGACTCAATAATAGATTTTCATTTAAAAATGATAATTATGAGCTGAGTGTGAAATGAAGTGAAATGTCACAAAATCAAATATGCTAAATGCTCCAGATTCTATTCTAAGAGAGAAAACCTAGCCTAAAAAGAAAACATCTCAAAAACAGAATTATACTATTATTTGCCTTCTCTTAACAGGCAAAAACATCATCCCTTTTGAACTGGACCCAAGTTCTTTAAAAAAAAGACTCTCCTGGAATCAACAGAAGAGCTTTAAATAAACACACACAAATGTCCTGAAACAGATACATGACTCTATTGGTATCAATGTGTTTTATCTTTAGAAGTCCATAGGTAATTCTGATGCACAGTCAAATGGAACCATTAAGCTATTCAGTAGGAGAGTAAGTACTGGAATTCAGAAGTAGTATCAGTTGCTTCTTGGTGCTCTTCATTCTACCTCTCACTTCCCAGCCCACCCCTCTAGGACTTATCACAAACCTTTTTATATAACGTAAGTACTTTTCACTTTATCATTTATGAATTTATGGGAAATAACTATCAATAGCCTTAAAAACGTTTGTTTCCTTAGTCAAATAAGTCTGCTTAAGGAATCTATTCTAAGAAAATAATCAGAGATGTCAACATCTGACTGGTATATTAGGATATCCTCTGAAAGGTACTTCTAAAGATTATTTATAAGAGCAAAAAAAGGCAAACATATAAATATGTTAAATAACAACAACAACGAACACCAAAGTTAATAAACAAGTCTGAAAAATCGTTACATAACAGAACATTGTGCAAGCTATCAATATTTACAAGACACAGAAAAATGCTCTCAATATAACACAAATTAGCAAAAAAAAGGCAGGAAATTAAACTATACTTATTGAATAGAGATACCAAGGGAACACTTCATGCAAAGATGAGCACAATAAAGGACAGAAATGGCATAGACCTAACAGAAGCAGAAGATATTCAGAAGAGGTGGCAGAATACACAGAAGGACTATACAAAAAAGATCTTCATGATCCAGATAACAATGGTGTGATCACTCACCTAAAGTCAAGTGGGCCTTAGGAAGCATCACTACCAACAAAGTTAGTGGAGGTGATGAAATTCCAGATGAGCTATTTCAAATCCTAAAAGATGATGCTATTAAAGTGCTGCACTCCATATGTCAGCAAATGTGGAAAATTCAGCAGTGGCCACAGGAATAGAAAAGGTCAGTTTTCATTCCAATCCCAAAGAAAGGCAATGCCAAAGAATGTTCAAACTACCACACAATTGCACTCATCTCAAATGCTAGCAAAGTAATGCTCAAAATTCTCCAAGCCCAGGCTTCAACAGTACATGAACCGAGAACTTCCAGATGTTCAAGCTGGTTTTAGAAAGGGCAAAGGAACCAGAGATCAAATTTTCAACATCTGCTGGATCATCAAAAAAGCAAGAGCATTCCAGAAAAACATCTACTTCTACCTTAAAAAAGCAACACCTCTTACTATTCATCAGAAAGAAACTACAGCTTATAACCACTGCCCAATGAACAGAACAGAGACCTTGTCCCTGAAATCCCATGGGAGGCTGGTTGTGATAAGCGCCTCATTACACTGAATTGAGTGAAACCGTGTCCACATCCTAGGTTGCCACTTCATTCATAGGGGTATGGACCTAACAAGGATGGCTGAACAGGTGGCAAGACAACTTAAATATTCACGCTGACTGAAATATCTTGACTCTTTCCCAAGATGAAATATTAATTTGCACACACAAAATCTCAAAGGACAATACATCTTCTAGCAAGATACTTTCCACACACAGTGTGAGCAAATTGGTCTCAAAGAGGTGGAAAGGGCAGTCAGCCACAGAATGTTGAGAAACAGGAATGAGCCAATGTTCCAGAGAACTCTGAAAAAAAAAAAAAAAAAGCCAAGATTCTCTTCCCTTCTATGCCTCACTGCCAGGTAAAAATGACATAATTGAAGGAATTCGGAAGTTTGTAGCACTCCTGGTTTCCAAGTTCTCATCTGGCTTAGTAGCATCTAAGTCTGTGCATTGTGCCCTCTAAACTCGAAAGCACAGCATCACTGTTTAACCTGGTTAGACTCCACCTCTCGTCTGTGGTTTTGAGCCACAAGGCAGAACTCACTGTGGCTGCCTTGTTCAGAAAGAAGAGGCTCTAGCTGATTAGTTACTCCAAAACCATTTTGTTTAACTTGGAAAAATAAAAAACTACTTACATAGGCAGATGAGTTATACAAGAACAGAACCATGAACCGTTAACTAATTTATTTCCATGTTTTTATACAGAAAACCTAAATCTCTACACACTGATAAGAATTTATAACATCTTGAAATTGCCCAGCATGAGTGAGTGCTCGTGGATGCAACACAAATAAAATTTAATACCAATAAGCAAGTATGCTTTCCTTCAAGCATTCTTCCTTAATACTGTAAACATCGCAAGTCATTTACAGAAAATAAGACAGCATTTATTAGACATATACATGCTAAAAAAACAAAAAACACTCCTCAGATTAACTTACAAACAGCTTAAAATCTAGACCAGGAAACTTAGTAAATAGGTATTGAAAAGTAAAGCCAAAGATAATTCAAAAGACAAATTCCCTGCACACTACCTTTTACATGTGCCATACGTGAATACGATGTCATCTAGAGATATGTGTATGAATCAAGGACATTGCTAAGGAATAGTGTGGCTATCTGGCTACATTAAATACCACTCCCCATAGGAAAAAAGTTTGTTGGGTAAAGTAACCGTTTTTAAAACCAATAAAATTATATTCAAGTTTATCTCATAGCAATGATGTTTATAATGTGAAAAAATAGTATAAATGTCCAACAATTAGAGAATGATGAAGTATACTCTACATTGGAATATCTTGCATTCATCAAAAATATTTTCTAACAAAATTCACACCAGGGGAAATCCCCAGGAAATGGAAAGAAATGTAGAAATCATCAGGATGCAACTATGTAGACAGAGAATGACTTCAACTTTGTGTGTGTGATCATTAACATCTGTATTAAAATGAGTTTCAAAATAGGCTATTATAGTTTTGTTCCATGCTACTAGTTGCCCGCATTTTTACAATGACAGATACATGTTATTTTAAAAAGAACTGGCCAGAAGGATCCCCATCTGCTCCGGGTAGCCTCTGTGGGCTCTGGAGGCTGGAACACTAAAGTTCATTTCCCAGGAAAAAAATCCCCCTGTAGACAAGTATCTGGAGTAAACTTCATTCTACTCATTTGGATTCAAGAGCCTGTGATGTTAATGATAACTGTGAAACAGAGGTTTTTCTTGGGCTATTATTAGTGGCAAGCAGTGGAGATGGCAGTGTTCTCTGGGGTATTCCTGGGTTCGGGTCAGGTACACAGGTGGCAGGGGGCAAGGGGAGCACATGAGAAGACGGTGCTGACGTCTGCTGAGCAGACGAGGCACAGGGACATGAGGTCTTGTGCCCACTCCTGAGACCAGCCAGACACCGTCCAGAAAGCCCTGGGGGCCCAGACTATGGCCTGCTCTGCCAGCCCTTCCAGTGAAATTTCTGAAACACAAATTCTCAATATTAAGTCCTTTTATGTTTAAAATAGCTCCTGTGGTTCTCTTCACTACAAGTGAAGCTGACTCATACAGAAAAGATGTTGAATGAGTTAAAAAGAAAACCTTCATTTCTTCAATGAGTTCTGACCCACTATCCTACAACTAAGCAAAAACCTTTTTAAAAGGATAAAATTTTTTAAACTACCAACTTGACTTGTTATATATTTGTGAAATGAAGTGGCTCAGTTGTGTCCGATTCTTTGCAACCCCTTGGACTGTAGCCTACCAGGCTCCTCCATCCATGGGATTCTCCAGGCAGGAATACTGGAGTGGGTTGCCATCTCCTTCTCCAGAGGATCTGCCCACCCCACGGATCAAATCAAGGTCTCCCACATTGCAGGCAGATGCTTTACTGTCTGAGTCAGCAGGGAAGCCATATATTTGTGAATATCCAAGTAAATCAGGTCTATTCCAAACATAAATGAAAGGTTGTGAGGCCTATTCAGAAACCAGATTCTTTGAATAGTTTGTTGTGTGATAAAAAATTCTAAATTTTCAGGCTAATCTCAATAAGATACTCATCACATATCTAATAAAATAGGTCAGAAGAATGAGCCTAACAGTTAAACCTCTCATCCAAAATAAGCAGAGACTACAGTACATTGCTTTTTCTTAAAAGAATCTTCTCAGTTTAAACTTTTATATTCCTTCTTTTTTCTTTACACAAACTAGTACAAAAAAGAGTTTGTTGAAATGTGAAACTGTGTTAAAAGATATTAAAAAGGCATTTTAACATAGATGCAAAGGCTAAACCAAGCAAATATCAAACTACATTTATTTTACTATTAATATGTGATTAATATCAAGAGTTCCAGAAAAACATCTACTTACGCTTTATTGACTATGCCAAAGCCTTTGACTGTGTGGATCACAATAAACTGTGGAAAATTCTGAAAGACATGGGAATACCAGACCACCTGACCTGCCTCTTGAGAAACCTATATGCAGGTCAGGAAGCAACAGTTAGAACTGGACGTGGAAAAACAGACAGGTTCCAAATAGGAAAAGGAGTACGTCAAGGCTGTATATTGTCACCCTGCTTATTTAACTTATATGCAGAGTACTTCATGAGAAACGATGGGCTGGAAGAAACGCTGGGCTGGAAGAAACACAAGCTGGAATCAAGATTGCCAGGAGAAATATCAATAACCTCAGATATGCAGATGCCACCACCCTTATGGCAGAAAGTGAAGATGAACTAAAAAGCCTCCTGATGAAAGTGAAAGTGGAGAGTGAAAAAGCTGGCTTAAAGTTCAACATTCAGAAAACGAAGATCATAGCATCTGGTCCCATCACTTCATGGCAAATAGATGGAGAAACAGTGGAAACAGTGTCAGACTTGATTTTTCTGGGCTCCAAAATCACTGCAGACGGTGACTGCAGCCATGAAAGTAAAAGATGCTTACTCCTTGGAAGGAAAGTTATGACCAATTTAGATAGCATATTGAAAAGCAGAGACATTACTTTGCCAACAAAGGTCCATCTAGTCAAGGCTATGGTTTTTCCAGTGGTCATGTATGGATGAGAGAGTTGGACTGTGAAGAAAGCTGAGCGCCGAAGAATTGATGCTTTTGAACTGTGGTGTTGGAGAAGACTCTTGAGAGTCCCTTGGACTGCAAGGAGATCCAACCAGTCCATTCTAAAGGAGATCAGCCCTGGGTGTTCTTTGGAAGGAATGATGCTAAAGCTGAAACTCCAGTACTTTGGCCACC
>NW_011495023.1:1116580-1132756 GCF_000754665.1 Bison bison bison | reverse complement strand
AACTCCAGTACTTTGGCCACCTCATGCGAAGAGTTGACTCATTGGAAAAGACCCTGATGCTGAGAGGGATTGGGGGCAGGAGGAAAAGGGGACAACAGAGGATGAGATGGCTGGAAGGCATCATGGACTCAATGGACGCGAGTCTGAGTGAACTCCAGGAGTTGGTGATGGACAGGGAGGCCTGGCGTGTTGCGATTCATGGGGTCGCGAAGAGTCAGACATGACTGCGTGACTGAACTGAACTGAATGTTTCCTTACTTCTTAATACATACAGTGCTCAGTTACAGTCTGCACTGAAAAATGATCATTAATTTATTCAATGGATGTTCACTGAGAATCTATTTTATAAATTCAGCAGTGAAAATGACAAGCATAGCTTAAAGCTCATTGGGTAAAAGGTTAGAGGCCTAACAGAACAGGATGATAAGGAATATATGACAAAGACCATTAATACAAAGTAGAAAAAAGTAGGCTAAATAGACTAAAATAACGTTTTGTTTATTTAGACTAAATAAATTAGGTCATGGACAAAATTAAATCAGGTCAAAGAAGAGAATATTATTAAGACTAGACAGTGAGCTTTCATTTCGTATGAAGATAAAATTATCAATTGAATAGTGAGAGCAAATGACCACGGATAACGTCCACTTTCATCCTCAACAGTCCATATGCTGTGATTTCCTTAGTATACCTCAGGGGCCAATATACGCTTACACATTGACAAAGTACTGCTTTAAGGACACGGAAAAAGCTCCCAAGAGGGTTGCTGAAGAGGACAGAGACAAGGGTAACCAGGAGACAAGTTTGGAGAGGGACTTTAAGTATATATTTCACGTTGTACGTTTTCATGTTTAATCATATGAACATGTTATCAATTCAAAAAAATGGAAAAATAATACAGATTTTTATCAGAAAATTTGAGGGCAATACAATACAGGAAGTGCTTGGAACTTTGGTGTGAAGGTCACGGAGGACACAGTGGGGATGCTGTGGACACAGAGTTGTGGCCCTTGGGTGCCAGCCCTCACTGGTGTGAAGGAGACACGAATGGGAGGCGCTCACCTTCCTGTCACAGGCTGCAGGACTGCCCGCAGTGTTCTGCTTGAGGAAGCCAGCGGTTGTCGACCAGCGTGTGGGGTTTTTCCTTGAAGGCTCTTCGGAGAAGTTATTATCACTGACAGACGTGGAAAGGCCAATTAACGCTGGGTCACTGCTTCGTCGGACGTGAAGAGGCATATCTGTAACACAAAAGAGCATTGTGTTTTTAAAAGATAACCTAACACCTGAAAACTGTGTGTGAGAATAAAGGTAGTTAAATCCCAAAGATTAGAGTAGAGTAACACTTTAAGGTGACAGTGGGTAGCATCCTAAGTAGAAATTCCAGTCGTTTCTTTAAAAGACTTCACTGTGAAAGAAACAGGATGTCTACAGGATGAAAGAATACTTATCTATAGGATGACCTGCTCTGGAGTAAGACGGCCAGGTGTATCTGCATTTCACACCTGTTACCTGTGTGGCTCTAGGCAAGTGGCTTCACTGGCCTCTCTCTGGTCCCTTCCTACACAAATAGCAATAAAACATCACTTCTCACCTAAGGGTACTGCAAGGACTAAATGAAATACACTGCTTAAAACAGTTCCTGATACATGGTGTGCACTCAACAGAGAGTGACAAAAATAACCATTGCTGCTATTATCATCCCGACATTGGTTTGGCTTTTCTAGTAAAGAAATCTGTTGAATAAAATATTTCTTTTGCTCAACAAAGTATTATCAAAAAGTACAAAGCACAAACATATTTCTTATCCTTCAGATAATGAAATCTTAAAAGTAGAACACCAATACGCAAGTGTGCATGCTCAGTCAATCAGTCACGTCCAAGACTCTTTGCAATCCCATGGACTATAGTCCACCAGGCTCCTCTGTGCATGGAATTTTCCAGGCAAGAATACTGAAGTGGGTTGCCATGCCTTCTCCAGGGGATCTCCCCAACCCAAGGAGCGAACTCTTGTCTCTTGCATCTCCTGCACTGGCAGGCGGGTTCTTGACCCCTGCGCCACCTGGCAGTAAACTCAGGTAGTACCTGCCACATACGTACACAATTACATAAAATGTGATGTTTTATCAGCTGTACTCTGTTTGCAATTACTCTAACAAAAATCAGTAACAAACTCAGGTTAGTACTGGGTACATGCTAGCAGATGTGATCACTGTGACAACGGAAAAGAAACACTACAAAACCAGGTAGAAGAACACAGGCATAGGCATCTGTAACTCTGAGAATGAGAACCAAAAGCCCCACACATCAACTGAGCGGAGAGCATAATAAACATATGGCAAAATTTTAGATTAAATTAATGCTTAGAGCAATTTGTTTACAAAACCTAGGATGCAGGGTAAATATTTATTAAAAGCCTCAAATAAAACAGCTTTAGTGGAGAAGGAATAAACTCATCGTTTATTCTATGAGAAACAATTTTGGAATACTGATGCATCTGGTCAATGTATAGCTATAGAGATCCTTGGGGATGTGAAACTAAGGAAAGATGATTTATATATGTTAACGGTTACATTTAAACCATTGTCAATTCAATAGTCTTAAATATGTTAAAGCAAATTAGAAATGATCAGAGAAAACATATGAATGATCAGAGAAGCATATGAATCATACTAAAATGTTGCATTTAACATTTGCTTCCACATCATGAGGATTTGATAACCAATAAAGAGTCTGAGTAACATAACCAGAGAAAAAAATATGTTGAACATTTAATTTAATACTATTGGTGTTTATCTTAATTTGCTAAGAGAAACACATACAGGAAAATTACAGGAAAGAATAATTTCCAATTTTTAAGTGTATGTAAAAAAAGTGTGACAGTCCTTATTGCTTACAATTTATACCAAAAAAAAAAAGAAACAAAACAAAACAAAGAACTCTACAGTCACTCTCAAAAACAAGTTCACAAAAATATACCTCTAAGGATCGAAGTGTGTTAATAGTACTATGCTCTTACCATAAAAAAAGTCCTCTCCCAATTAACAAAATTGTTCTCAGATTCAAAAATCAAAAATGTAAGCAGAAAAGCAACAAAATGGGGAGGAGGGAGAATAAAATACTTCTGGGAAATTACAATACTGCTCCTTAGATATGGGTTGCCTCCAGTTATAGGGTTGCTGATCGCTTGGTTGTTAAGGAACTGTGTATACGTGTGTGTGTGTGTGTGTGTGTGTGTGTGTGTGTGTGTTAAGTCTAAAAGAAGCACTATTAGTTCACAAAAGGCCTTAAAAATGGTCCAGAAGTAATGACTAAAAGCAGTCATGACTAAAAGCAGACAATGATAAAATTTTAAAGTACCTGAAAGTACGTTTCAACCCCAAATAAATTCAGGGACAATAAATTTCAATGAATTCGATTGGACACAATAAAACAGCTTACTCAACTTGTTTCTGAAATTCTGCCCAAGAGAAATACACTGCAGACCCGATTCAGATTAGATAAATAATTGGGATCATCATCTTCTGAAAAGTCATGATCACTGTGTTAATCTGTTAGTCTGAAACAGACACAAATAATTAGCACTTTGCACCTCTTTGCATCTGTAACCCTCAACATTCGAGATGCAGGGAAAGAAAGTGGATTCAAGGAGAGGTGGGGTTACAGCGGGACTGCAGACCTTTCAGTTGGCCCTTCTGGCGAGATGCCAGGGCACAGACACAAACCACAGGGTGAAGGATGCCGCAGGAGTTCAAACTCATTTTGAAAAGTAAACAATATGTTCTCAGCAAAGGAATGCCAAGTGACAGCATGATGATCTCGAAGTCAGGTTTTCTTGCAGTTGATGAACTGTGAGAACAGAGTCAGCAAAGAGCACACGGGCAGCAAATGTGAGGACACCAGAACACATCACATGTCCAGCTCACGCTGGCTGCGATTTAGACAGTGTCTCACACTGATAGTGACAATTTACATTTTTATTGGTTTATAATTTCTTCATTTTATGGCTGTGTGAAAATTATGTCATTTTCATCCAGTTTACACTCATGCATGCACATATTAAATAACATTAAGAAGTCAATGACTTGAAAGGATCTGAATCTTTATATTAAGCATTAATCCTAGTGGAGAAGGGGGCTTCCCTGGTGGCTTAGTGGTAAAGAATCCACCTGCAATGCAGGAGCTGCAGGAGATGCAGGTTCGATCCCTGGGACAGGAAGATCCCCTGGAGGAGGGAATGGCAACCCACTCCAGTCAGTATTCTTGCCTGGAGAATCCCATCGACAGAGGATCCTGGTGGGCTTCAGTCCAGAGGGTTGCAGAGTTGGACACAACTGAAGTGACTTAGCATGCATGCAGGACCAGTGGAGAAACATGTGACTCACTCCACAGACCAGTAAGTGGAGCCTGAGAGGTGACAGGAAGAGCATGGGGAGAGTTTTCTGGCCAGAACTTCAGGCTCCTTGGTCAGCACTTCATCACCACCCAAATCATGAAATTAATTCTATTATTCAACCATTCATTGAAAAATAAACTCCACTTCTAGCTAGTTGCAGATATAAATGTCAGTCTCAATTTTGTAAAGGGGAAGAATTTTGCAGTGTTTCCAAAGTAAAATTACATACACTGAGAAATCAAACATGGATTTTAATAGCATCATTAGATTTGGGAGAGTTGAAGAACTATTACATTAGCTATACATATAAACTGAAACAAGAGCAATCCCAATTTCAAAAATGTTAAAAGGAGAAGGAAAAAAAAAATGAAGGAAAAAAATAAAAAATCTCTACTAGTCCAATAAAGGAAGTATGATGCCTAAGATGACGAAGCATGCCCCAGGGGATAGACACCTATACTGGTATTTCTCAACTTTGACCTCAGGACCCTTTCTCACTCTAAAAGTTACTGGAGAACCCAAAAAACTTTCGTTTATGTGGGTTATAGCTAGGCATATACCACGCTAGAAATGAAAATGAAAAAAAAAGGTTTTTAATATTTATTCATTCATTTTTAAGTTAACAATAATAAACCTATTACATGTTAACATAAACAACAGAATTTTATGAAAATGATTTTACAAAACAAAGCATATGAAGCTGGAGAGGGGCACTGTCTCACACGTTGCTTAGCAGCAGACATCTGGATTCTCATTTCTGCTTCTTCATTAACCTGCTGCAATATGACCAAGCATACAAAGAAAAAAAGAACTCCACAAACACTTAGCTGCGACAGGAAGTAGGATTTTAATAATCTTCTCAGATGGACTTCCCTGGTGGTCCAGTGGCTAAGATGCCACACTCCCAATGCAAGGGGCCCAGGTTTGATCCCTGGTCAGGGAACTAGATACCACACACAGCAACTAAAAGCCCATGTGCCATAACTAAGTGGCTCAGCTGGTAAAGACTCTGCCTGCAATGTGGGAGACTTGGGTTCAATCACTCAGTCGGGAAGATCCCCCAGAGAAGGGAAAGGCTACCCGCTCCAGGATTCTGGCCTAGAGAACTAAGACTCAGTGCAGGCAAATAAATAAAATAAAAATTAATCTCCTCAGATAATGATATATCTTTGATACCACACCAAAACTTGACTCTAAGGTTAGCTGCAATATAGAATGCAAACTTCTTGTTCTCTTGTTACATCTTACTCTTCGAATGGATCTTCTACCCATGAAAAATTTTGCAACAATTACTTGGAATATATTAGTAATTAGGTTAAACCAACCCTCCAAATGTTGATATATTTCTTTTTTTTTTTAATTCAAAAACCCTTTTTTGTATTTATTCTACTATCTGCTGTTTTCTTTCTTTTTTTTTTTTACTTTGAGTTGATTTTTTTTTATTTTATTTTATTTTTAAACTTTACATAATTGTATTAGTTTTGCCAAATATAGCAGAAAATCACATATGTGAATATCACTACCAATTCCATCAGAAAAATCATTAAGTATTGGGACATTATCATGCTCACAATGGGATATAAGTTTTCCAGAATCTAATTCTACTAGAATTTAAAGCTTGAATGTTATCTTTGGCAATGAACACTATAAGTTGTTTTCCATGTAATGACAAGGCTCAGTTCATCCATTTTCTAGAAACCCTGCCAGATAACCAAAGTCTGAATAGACACAGCTTTTCCATTCTTCTTTCAAATAAAAGCGCTGCTCCATTAAAAATGGTTATCTCAGCTTACAACTCAAATCATCACATGCAAGTTTTTCTCAATACGTGGTTTCCCTGGTGGCTCAGATGAGAGAGTTCACCTACAACGCACGAGACCAGGGTTGGATCCCTGGGCCAGGAAGATCCCTTGGAGAAGGAAAGGGCAACCCACTGCAGTACTCTTGACTGGGAAATCATTTGGATAGATGAGCTGTGTCTGGAGGGCTAGAGTCCATGGGGTAACAAAAAGCTGGACATGACTGGGAGAGCGACACTTTCACTACTTTCAATATGTACAGGCACTTTATGCCTGCCTCCCACATTGTTACGCAAAATGTTAAATTGATGTTCAACGGTCAGGATTTTTTAAAAGTTATCATTTTGCTGCCTCATCAAGAATACCAGATAAAATGGCTTTTTTCCTTAAACTGCAGCTGTGCTGAGTGAGGAATACATTTGGGGCTACCATCTTATTTTGTGCCAAGGGGACTATCTTACCCATTAGTGTCTGGACACCTTTGGTTCAGTATCAACTCAGTGAACAACACAAAATATGTTTCTGGATCACTATGAATACAGTTTTGCCTAACAGTCTCCCTGAGATGTTCTTAGTGATGCAAAGGACCCAAATCTCCATTAAAATTAATAGATGTTCATTAAATGATACCATTAGAAAGATAAAAAATTGAATACAGATTAGGAGAAGCTATGACTTGGAGTATTATAGTACTGACCATGTACTTGAACATGAACTTTCATATGTTCAAACTGGATTTAGAAAAGGCAAAGGAACCAGAGATCAAATTGCCAACATCCGTTGGATCACTGAAAAAGCAAGAGCGTTCCAGAAAAACATCAACTTCTACTTTATTGACTATGCCAAAGCCTTTTACTGTGTGTATCAAAACAAACTGTGGAAAATTCTTCAAGAGATGGGAATACCAGACCACCTGAGATATATGTATGCAAGTAAGGAAGCAACAGTTAGAACTGGACATAGAACAACAGACTGGTTCCAATTCAGGAAAGGAGTATGTAAAGACTGTATATTGTCACCCTGCTTATTTAACTTATATGCAGAGTACATCATAAGAAATGCTGGGCTAGAGGAAGCACAAGCCAGAATCAAGATTGCCGGGAGAAATATCAATAACCTCAGATACGCAGATGATATCACCCTTATGGCAGAAAGTGAAGAAGAACTGAAGAGCCTCTTGATGAAAGTGAAAGAGGAGAGTGAAAAAGTTGGCTTAAAGCTCAACATTCAGAAAACTAAGATCACGGCATCCAGTCCCATCACTTCATAGCAAATAGATGGGGAAGCAATGGAAACAGTGGCAGACTTTATTTTGGGGGGTTCCAAAATCACTGCGGATTGTGACTGCAGCCATGAAATTAAAAGACACTTGCTCTTTGGAAGAAAAGTTATGACCAACCTAGACAGCTTATTAAAAAGCAGAGACATTACTTTGCCAACAAAGGTCCGTCTAGTCAAAGCTATGGTTTTTCCAGTAGTCATGTATGGATGTGAGAGTTGGACTATATAAAGAAAGCTGAGTACCGAAGAACTGATGCTTTTGAACTGTGATGTGGAGAAGACTCTTGAGAGTTCCTAGGACTGCAAGAAGATCCAACCAGTCCATCCTAAAGGAAATCAGTCCTGAATATTCATTGAAAGGACTGATGCTGAAGCTGAAACTCCAATACTTTGGCCACCTGATGCAAAGAACTGACTCATTGGAAAAGACCCTAATGCTGGGGGATTGAAGGCAGGAGGAGAAGGGACGACAGAGAATGAGATGGTTGGATGGCATCACCGACTCCATGGACATGAGTTTGAATAAGCTCCAGGAGTTGGTGATGGACAGGGGAGCCTGGCATGCTATAGTCCACAGGGTCGCAAAGAGTCAGACACAACTGAGCAACTGAACTGAACTGAACTGACCACGTACTTGGATGAAGAATTATAAAAAGCTGTAATTTTTATGATTTTGGTTAACATTCACTTCAGCCTTTGCCTTTAGTTTTTGTATTCCTAGTGTGTTTCTGCTTTATTTCACAAAAACGGGCTCATACTGTGCATGTTGGTTTGTACCTTTTACCCCCTAGTAGTCTAGGGACTACTAGGTGAAGGACAGGGAAGCCTGGCTTGATGCAGTCCACGAGGCCGCAAGAGTCAGACCCAACTTATTGACTGACCAACAACAGTTTATCAAGTAAGCAGATTTTAGAACCATAAGGCACAAATAAAATTGTTTAGTCTATCAAAAAAAAAAAAAGAAGAAGAACCACCACCTGCCTAGATGTGTAATCCCAACATGTCAGTCCACCTCACTGGACCTCAGTGTCCCCATCTATAAAATCAGAGATTTACCATTAAAACGAAAAACTATATGATTCCATATAGGATCATATACTCCTACACTGATAATCATCCACCAAACCTCATCCTAAACAGAACTTAAAACCATTTATGAAGAGGCGCTAGAAAAAAATATAAAAGCATCTCAAAGTAGTATCATTACCAGTTGCCTCAGAGAAGAATGAAAAATGCACAAGAGTTGTGGATTACAATGCAGAAGTAGCCACAACTGCCTTGAGGTCTCTGGATGACCTGAACATGATTCTAAGGAAAGAGACTACTCCAGATGTCTGGCCTTATCAACAAAATGAAGCATGAAACACAACCGCTTGATTCATTTGACAAGCTCCCCACCTCTCACTGTCCTGAAAAAGCAAAATGCTGCATAAAAGAACTCAATTTTGTCTTGGCTTCAGAGAAATAAAATACAAAAACAGCCTTTTTGCCTATAATTTGCTTCATGTTTCTAGGGCTCACAATTTTTCAGCATTACTAATAATCCAATGCAATTTGCATTCTTGCAAGCAATTAGAAATAATGGGAGCTTCTCATTTAAGGTAATTTGCTGATTATTATTATGATTCCTTACCGTCCATTTTAGGAAAATCAATACTTTTCAAAACACAATAATAAAACTTTCTCTCCTGGTAATCTTCTGATTTATTTAATATATAGATTTTCAAAGTATGGCCTCTGAAATATTAACAGGAAAATTCAAAGATGAGGATCTTCAATAATTAAGCTCCTGGATGAAGCACCCAGAGACGGGGACGATGTCACCAGGTCCCGGGTGGAGGTGGAGGCTGTTTGATGTGTGCCTTCCTTTGAAGAGGGGATAAACCTTCAAATTCTCTGTGGCACCAATGCACTGTAAATATTGATTTGCCTCTCTAGACAAGGGGCCTTTCAAATAAGTGAAAAAATGGAACATCTAATAATGAATTAGAGCAAATACTTAAAGGTCAGATATATACATTTTTAACAGTTATACATCATACCCCCTACTCCTAATCAGTTTTTCCAATGTTTCTCTTCTTCTATTCTTCCAGTGATTTTTAAATCATTTAACCACTCAAGGCAACGAAGAAACCTTTTCCAAGAAGACAGACACCAGCCATCAAGGTATTTAATCAAATCTAAAAATAATATGCAGTTGACACACACATTAGAACTTATGATGCAAGCAGCAAAATTATGCTTCATGCAAAATGAAGACCATCTCTGCCATCTTTGGCAATTATACATTTCTTAAAGACACATATCACAGTGAGGAGAGAAGTTATTAACACAAGCCATGTGGAGAAAAACATGACCTCAGAATTGCCACTTTCCAATATAAGAGTCCCCCTTTTATAAAGGTATTTATCTGTATTTCACTTACTGAGATAAAATCCTTGGAAGAAATCTGAGGAAAGGCAAGATAGGAAATAAGCTTGAAAAAACAGCAGATGACTCAGAGAGAAGGACATAAAATGAATTTTATTACCCTGTTATCATATATATAAACACACACACACACACACAGAATTTACAAGCTATAAATAAAGAATACTATAGTTGGGAGGTGTCTGAGAGATAAATTGGAAGATCACATTTACAGATGAGTGCACTGAGTCCAGAAAGAGATGTAGGGCTGGGTCGAAGGTTACACTGCCCCTCTGAGCCTAGCTGTCCCTGGAGTGCTTGTCAATGGACTCCCCATCCCATGTCATTTGGATATGACTACACTGCTATCCAGGAGGAATTAAGACGTGTCAAAGCCACCACAGTATGCTTACCCTTCACTAGAAATAACAGGAGATTTCTTGGGAAGACTGAGTTTAAAACCCATTTCTATAGATAAGAGGATGAGTTCAAAGGTCCCACTGAATCTTAGATACATATGAGGAAGGGAGAGAGACTCAAGAGGGAAATAAATATTCAGTGTTCTAATGTCATGTGAATATTTACAAAGAAAAACCTAAGAATTTCTCTGACGCATATGAAATTGGAATCATTAGGATTCCAATTCTGGAAAACAAATAATACATCCACCCTCATCAGGAACCTCCCAAATATTCATATGAGTACAAGTAAACGGAGAGAAGTGAATAAGATCAATGGGTTGTCCCAATGTTGTTAGGATCTAAAACTTCAGTGTTTCAAAATCTTACCAGTGAGGGAAATAGACAAAGGACCTGTAGATATTATTTCTTACAGCTGCATGTGATTCTCAGTTCTCTCAATTTTAAATATTAAATAAAAGCCCCCTCCAAAAAAACAGAAAGCCACAGGTAAGCTGTCTTGAGGTCTAGGCCTGTAGCCACCAGGACTGAAGACATTTTTCTTACCTCATCTTCTAGAACAGTCTCCTCACCTCTGCACACAGCCAAGTGCCTTGCTGACTGTCCACACCGATGGCTCCCTGAAATGTGCTCCCAGCTCAGATGCCTCCATGTCTCCCCTCCTGGGCGGCTTTTGGCGTCCACCCACCCCGGTCCTCACTGCCCAGTGGCCCCCCGCCGCTGCTCCTCAAAGAGCACCAACTCCTCAAACCCGTCTGATCCAGCAGCAGATTCAGAAAGAGGCAACTAAAGGGAAATTTAAAGGAAGGACAAATATACAGCAGGATTGAGGAAAAGCAGTGTGGGGGAAGTGGGGGGAATAAAGTACCCGAGAGAGAGGAGTTGAGAGCATGCATGGGGAGCCAGGAGCAGGCAGGAGCTACTCCTGAGCTACTCTCCTGAGAAAATGAACACAATACGGGAAAGGACAGGAAAAGGTGTATGCTGCGGCCAGGAGGATCTTGTGTTACTGTGAGTGGTAATGCTTCCCCCCACAGATGAGTGCTGGGCCCTGCACACGCCCTCTATTTCCAGGGACAGTCACCCAGCTGGTGGGAGAGCTTGAGGGTCAAGTCCAGCTCTGTCTGTCCTCGCTGCCTGATCCCAGGACCCGGAACGGCCCCTAGAAGAGAAAGTCCCCAATTCCTGCCACTCGTGGCAGCCACGCTGTGAGGCCGCTGCCCACCCTCCCTGAACTCAGAACACCGAGGCCTTGGTCCAGGAGGAGCCACAGGTGAGGTCGGAGCCTCTGCATGGCCATGTTTTCCGCGAGTTTCTGTTTAAAGACTCTTCATCACATTGATTTGGTTGATTCGTGAATGTTAAACTCACAGCCAACAGGACTGAATCTCATGCCTGGCTGAAGCTGAAATAACATGTATTTTCTCCATGAGGTACATCTGACTTGCTGGGTTTAGGAGCACAAAACTGCATTTTACATTCAGGGGGTCATTTTGAACAGCAAGATCACCAACCAAAAGCACAAAAATGTGAAAAACATGACACCCAATAGACCATGAAAGGGACCCTGTTTACAGTATAAGCGCTGAAAAAGAGGCAGGGTCCTTGCTCACTATCAGCTGGAGATACATGTGTTGGGATTCAATACTTGCGGGAACCTCCATAAAGAGTGAGGTCCAACTGTACCTTCTTCCACTAATATTTGTCAATTGAATAATCAACTCAGAAATCTTAAGAACCGACCCCACTTCCTCCAAGTTCCTCTCCAGATGCTGCTCTCTTGTGTTCTTTCCTTGATAAGCAACTTTTGAGAAAGAAGGCTGCTTTATCCTCACTTTTCCTTTAACCCACCCTAGTGTGGGTTAAAGCCTTCTCCCCACCAGCCCACAATACAGAATCATAAACCGCCCTCTCTTCCTCAATGGATGCTTTTGACCACCAGTCCCCGGGGAGCTCAGTGTGTGGCACAGATATGGCTCTGCCCTTGTGCAGGCTGTGGTGCCATGGAGAGGGCAGATGAATCACCCAGCCCTGTGCAGGGTAACACAGTGCTAAAGGAGAAATACTGAGAGCCTCCGGGAGGGTGGGGGTGGGGCACTTTCTAAGAACATCCTCGAAGCCTTCAGACAGAAGGGACAGGTCAATCTTTCCTTGCTATCCTTTCTCACTCTTGATGTCTCCTCTCTTATGAAGCCACTAACCACATCTTCAGCAGCAAGGTGCTCCTTTAATGGCCTGACCCCACCAGAGTATCTGCCATGCTGTCACCCTGAGTTTGGGGGTCTGCCTCCCCTAAGCACACAGCTCCTAGGAAATAACACTACACTTGTTATTGTCACAACTCCCCAGAGGGTCACCCTGAATAAGCATTTGCTGAACCAGCAAAGAAGTGAATAAGTCATCAGAACTGAAAGTTTGGGTTTGTCTGGGGTTTTGTTCCATCATGCAGATGGTGGTGTTTAGCCAGTGGGATGGTGAGAGAGGAAGAAAACACATAGCTAGAGAAAACTGCAGGGACAGAGGGCAGATGCTTAATTCTACACAATTAAAAGGATTGCGAGACATCTGTGCGGCTAAAATGTAGCGTTAAAGAAGTGATGGAGAAAGTGAACACCAGGGAGGGAGCCCTGGATGAGCCAACCAGGGTGATTTAAGTCAGAAATTCTCCAACCTTAATGTGCATACAACACACCAAGGGATCTTGTTAAGATGATTCCACAGACCTTGGGTCATGGAAGATGAAATTCTGCATTTCTGGTGTAACCGTGACATCCAGGCTGCTGCTCCCGCCATTGCACTTGAAGACTCCGCAGGGCTGTGTGTGTGCTCAGTCGCTCAGTCAGGTCCAACTCTTTGCAATCCCATTGGCTATACCCAGGCTTCTGGGTTGATGGGATTTTCCAGGCAAGAATACCAGAGTGGGTTGCCATTTCCTTCTCCAGGGGATCTTCCCAACCCAGGGATTCAACCCTTGTCTCTCACATCTCCTGCATTGGCAAGGCAGATTCTTTACCACTATACCACATGTTAAAACTTTCTGTAGCTGTGCTACAACATTTTGATAGGCTCTCATCAGCTCATGTGTTCCTTGCCTCCAGCCCAGACCTCTGAATGCATGAATGCATCCTCTGCATATCACTCACAACACCTTTACTAAAGTACGTCAGACGTCACAACTCGGAGAGGTTGATCCGGTGGGGTCACAAGACATCAGATTAAGCCCTGGCACCTCTCCACCCAATGCTGAGATCCAGTTGGAGTGCTCTGAAGTGACCAGAGGCCACAGACCCCTCCATCCCTTCTTGTCCATTGTCTTGACCACTCTAAGAGCCTGGAGGGCACCTCCTTCTCTAAGAAGTCCCTAGGTTCTGAAAGCATAGTGAATCCATGCCTTGTGTTAACTTCACTGATTAGAACCAGTGCTCTCTTACCCCTCTCCCTTGTTAATCTCAGAGGTTCCACTCTTAGATCCCAGCCCAGCAAATGTTTGCTAAAATGTTGTTGTATGAATAAATGTGACTACCCATCTATCTCCATCCTTTCACATTGACTGTCTCAAGTATTATAAGGGCAACCTTTTTAGCAAAGAAAAAACAATTACAGATATTAGATGGCCAGAGAAGACAAAAAAAAAAAGTGGGGGGGGTGGGGGGGGGTGGTTTCTACTAGGAGAAGCTCAAAGAATTATGAACTGATATATTAGTGATAAACTCTCTCGTCCAGAATCTCATCAACATTCTACTAACTATTTATTATTAACTTTGTACTATTGTTCTTCACTCAGTGTTTGCTCTCCTCTGAGAATATTTGAGCCTGAGTAAATCTAAATTCTTCATATATAATTTTATATGTATATCTATCAAATCCCTTACATGACTTCCACTGTACCAATTTAGTTCAACCACCATGTAAATTAAATTTTGAAATTATCAGCTTCACCTGACAAGTTATTTGTCTTTCAAAATTGATGTTACCTATTGATGGTTTCGGAGATACTCTCTAAATGTGCACTGCCCTTTCTCCTTTGACATTTGTCTTCTATTATTTTATTAAGGATTCAAGTAACTCAGTAACTGTCAAGTTAACTTTTGATTAGAATTATTCTCCCATTCCTTTATTATTTTAACCTTTATTTCATAATACTCTACAAAAGTGTAATATTTTTCTCCTAATCAGGGACCAGCGTTTCACCTATTTCATGAGCCAACTTTCTATTCTTTAAGAATGTAATCTTTTCTATTATTTAAGGAAAGTACAACTTTCTGTTATATAAGGAAGGTCCTCTATGTAAGTAGACTTTATAATTATTTCACGAGCACCTTAACCATCATCAGCTACTTCACAATGACAAGGAACTCCTTAAGTGTTTTTTTTTTTTAATGTGGATTATTTTTAAAATCTTTATTGAATTTGTTATAATTTTGCTTCTGTTTTATGTTTTTGTTTCTTGGCCACAATGCACATGGAATCTTAGCTGCCCAACAAGGGATCAAACCCATACCCCCTACATTGGAAGGCAAAGTCTTAACCACTGGACCATGAGGGAATTTCTTAGCTGGAAGGGCCAGCTAAGAAGCAAAGCCCTTCTTAGCGCTCAGGTGGTAAACCTCCACCAGAGTCGCTACACATCATTATGCTCATATGTAGATTCTTCATCTTGAACTTGAATCTTCATGGTACTAAAAGCTATACAAGAAGGTATCAAAAGTCATTCATTCAATACAAATATCTGATAGTCATTCATTCAATACAAATATCTGGTAAGCACCTACTGTGTGCTAGGCACACTTCTAGTTGCTGCCAGTAAGTGATCCCTCGAGGACTATACACTCTGGTGATACAAATCACCAGGGAGATTCCTTGTCCATTTCCCTTACTAGTGATGAGAAGGACATGGATAAACAAATAAGAACAAATAATGTCACGAGGTGATCAGTGCTGTAAAGTGAAGCTGAGGAAGGAATCAGGGGCTGGGGAAGGTCGAGAAATGCTAGTTTATCTGGGGGAGTCTGACAGCAGCACCAAGAAAGCATTCAAACAGCTCATTATCCACTTTCCTGTCCTGAGTGTTCCAGTTTCGAATTAATTCCTTGCCACGAGCCTTATACATCCTGGCTATTCATAAAGCCATTTGGCCCTGGTTGCTGCAAGGCGGCAATAAGACTGGATATTTCTGAAACATATGGCCTCATGTCTGTCTGTGTTACCTTCAAAGTGCAGAGATCTTTCAGAGCTAATCTAATCCAGTCCTCCTTTTTGTTGAGGAAAGAATCATGTAAAAGTAAATACATCCTGATCATTTGTAACGAGCCAATTAAGTCTGTAATCACTAACACTCAGTGAACATTTACTATGGGATCATGTGTGTGCTATGAATCTTACTGCATTAATTGATAATCTCCTCAGAACAAGGCTAAATACAGGTTACATTATTACTCCCACTTAATAAGTAGGGAAACTGGTGAAGCTAACCTACCACTAACTGGTGGAGACAAATCCAAGCCATGATAGTCAAGCCATGGAGAGCATACCCTTTTCCAGGAAGCATGGAGTCCTGCAACACCAAGAACTGAAAGATCAGGGCTCTGACTTCCCCACCAACCTGGAAGAAGAGCAGTAAACGCATATGCGTTTGCTCAGGGATGCAAGAACACCACTAAGCTAGCAGCTCCCCTGATGCTGGGATCTTTGCAATCCTTTCCACGGGTAAAAAGAAAGGTCATGAAAGAACTTCAGAATGAGACGTTTCCCTTCCGCTAAGACTGGCAGACAAATGAGACTTTTAACTTCATCACAATTTATTTTATTCTTAGGGGATTTGTGAGGAGAAATGGGCAGTGGCACACACTGAAGTGGAGTGACATCATGGGGGGAG
>NW_011495023.1:1086881-1116480 GCF_000754665.1 Bison bison bison | reverse complement strand
AGAGAGAGAGAGAGAGAGAGACAGGTGTGTGTGTGTGTGTGTGTGTGTGTGTGTGTAAAACTAAATGCTTCATATCCATATAGGGAACACTGATCGGGATTAATAGGTTCAATCTATATGTTCACACAGTATGTCGCTATAACCTTGTGATGTAGGTTATATATTTGCTGAAAAGACTCTTTTCAGTCAAATATGTAGTCTGTTTAGGACAATAATGCCTGAAATATACTAAGTACTCAACAAGGGCCAGTTCTCTCATCTGCAGCCTTGCTATACCTGACCTTAATAAAAGGTCAGAAATGCACATCAGTACTAAGGTCTTCCCATCCCCACCGTGCTCTTGTTGGTAACTCTCTGAGTTACACCCATGGGTGCAAATAATCACTAGTCATTAAAAATGATCTGGGAGTATCCTGTAAAATGTGGGTTCCTGGGCCCCCACAAAGAAATCCAGAAACTTGGATCTAGGGTCTAGGACAAAGTCCAGACATTACTTTTACAAGCTCTCCAGGAAATTCTATTTGCAACCAAGATGGGGAATCACTACTCTCGACTAGAGAGCACTGCACATCTAGCCTGGGAGACCTTTTTAAAAATACAGGTGCTGATTCAGTAGGTTCTGGGCAGGGCTGAGAGACTGCAAATGGTGCCTTGGACTAGGAAGACCCCTATCTGTGCTGCGAGGTAGGTAGCCACTAGCCACAATGTGGAAAACATGTCATCTCAAGTTTTTATATAGTAAACAATTCTGTCAGATATTGAATTTAGCTAAACAAAAATATAATTAAATAATCAGTAATTTTATACTCTCATTTTATTAAGTACTAATCACTAAGAAAGGATAAAATGTGAAACAGTCCTCCTGCATCTTTTTAATTTGAAAATGTTATAAAGAGAAAACAATCTTTCAACTTGTTAGATATAGGGCAAATAATGTGCATTTTCTAAAATCTCATTGGACTTTTTTATGTAATATTTTCATGTTTATATTTGCATATTTGGAGAATCATAATACATGACCATGACTCCCCAAAGAAACAAATATTTACAGAAGAATTTTTTTTATTAAATTGATATATTTGGAATGAACCTATGTGACAATTCAAATCCTACTGCAAATCTGTATACAACATAGAAAATTCCAATAGTAATGGGAGGTGGGGAGGAATCCTCTATTTATTATTTTAAGAAAACCAAACAACTGCTTGGCTGCTTTTTAATTGAGGTGATAAAGCACTTTAATATAGATAAAACATTTCTAATATTTAGGAAGCACTTTTCCAACTATAAAGTCACGAACTTTATCCATAACTCTGACAGCCTGACAAGCAAGCAAACAGAATTCAACCCAAGAGTAGTTTCCTAGGCAACAAGCACAGATACGACCAATGGAAAATATGAAAAGGAGAAAAAGCATTGCAGCATTTCCAGTGAGCTTGAGAAATACATTTTAATTGTCAAAATGCCACAAAGACAACAATATTGAAAATCATTTCACTGAAAATGATTCAAAGCGGAAAGCCATTTTCATTAGAGCAAACGAGGTGTGGAAAAATAGAAAAATTAGGTTCCCTTCCTTTGCTCTGAATTAAGTAGGGACGGTGATCAATCTTGGTTGATTCTACAAAATTTATCTACATTAGTACAAATTTTTAATATGCCTCCTTAGTTTTCTCGACAAACGGGACCGTACATTAATTCAACGGACAAAAGAAGAGAGTCACCCAGAAAGATGAGGTAGCACAGGATACAGGATGCGTCTGAGCATCTTCTTCACAAAGACATGCTCATCATACCCGCTTAGGTCTTAACTCAAACAGTAAACCACACACTTCACAGCACAGATTAAAAAGCACTAGGCTGTCCATATTCTCACCTGGCTTCTGTTTCTTCATCTGTAACAAGAAGGGCTTGGATTCCATTGCAAAACCCTTCCTGACTCTAACAGCTTCTGATTTTTAGAAATAAAGTATAGAAGGGCTGTTTTGTCTAAAAACACTGAGAACAAAAGACTAGATTCTAAGCCATTTTAAAACTTTTTCTTCACAGGATGTAAACTTTGACAGCTAACCTTTAGAAAATATTATTGGAAATGTTCTACTACACAGCTATTTAAATGTCTACGTCTTATATCAGCTTTTGTGATGGCATTTGCTCTTATATTTAGGTCAGGAACATTTACTTGGATTAACTAAAATATGTTGGGTGCTCATAATCTATATTTTCACACAATGTGTCACTACAAACTTATGAAATAGTCTATATTTTTACCAAGAGTCTTTTCAGCCAAATGTTTAGTCAATTTAGGAACTTAGGTTGAATTGATCAACTAATTCAGACAACACTACCAATTTAGTAGCTGCAGGCAAATGTCACTGAAATGTTTTTCTGATAATTCACCTTTCAGTGATTGATGAATTAAGGGAATGAATAGCAAAATGGTGCTTCTAAACAAGAATATGTTCACAGTTTTTCTTTTTCTCTCTTGTCTACCCAACAAAGTCAGATTAATACATTATAATTAATTCTCCAAAGCCAATCACCTACCATTGAACTTCATTAGATCCCTTTAATTTCTTTAGGAATCAGGTGCTTTCCTGAAATCAACTTGGGTATCTGGGTGCACTGACATGCCTCCCTCTTTTTTTATATATACACACTTGTTCTCATATAAAAGTTATTACAGTGAAAGAAATGTAAGTTACAACAGAAAAAGTTAATAATTCAAAAGCTGAGACATAAGCATTCGGTGAAATATCAGCACATATGTTGGTAAGTAGGGGCCCCCGGTAGCTCAGCTGGTAAAGGACCTCCCTGCAATGCAGGAGATCCTGGTTCAATTCCTGGGTTGGGAAGATCCCTGGGAGAAGAGATAGGCTACCCATTCCAGTATTCTTCGGCTTCCCTGGTGACTCAGACGGTAAAGAATCCTCCGGCAATGCGGGAGACCTCGGTTCGATTCCTGGGTGGGGAAGATCCCCTAGGGGAGGGCATGGCAACCCACTCCAGTATTCTTCCCTGGAGAATCCCCATGAACACAGAAGCCTAGCAGACTACAGTTCATGGTGTCACAAAGAGTCAGACAAGACTGAGTGACTGATCACAGCACAGCACAGCATGTTGGTAAGTACATCCTTATAAATTAATTTCAGTTCACTTATAATTGCCTTACTTTTTGCTTTTTATCTTACTATCTAGATTCTTCAACTGTCTACTCTTCAGAACACTGAACATCATTAAGCATCCATAGACATAAGCTCTTTAATACAGGATACATATAAGATCAGCTGAAAGAAAATGGAAGCAATTTGGCCATTAAAAGAAAAATGAGAAGAGTAAATCCTAGAAGAATCTCATGAGTAGACAGACTGAAATTCTATGTATGTCTGCGAGGAGTCTGACAAAGCCTGAACTTGATTAGGAAGGAAATGTTAAAAGATTTCTTTTCCTTTTCATGTGAGCTGCCAGGAAGCAACCCAAAGATCTGTAGATTTAACTACTATGTGATAGGTGGTATAGATATATAGATTATATACAGATAAAATTTTCTTTGTCTTGGTTTTCAACTTACATTTTCCTTTTTCACAATTCTCTATTTTTATTTTCTAATTATTGTTTTTAGTGTTATTTTTAGAAATTCAACATAAATCCACCTGTGCTAGATAATCAGAGAACATATCTAACATTATTGACTCTGTATAGTATCAACATTATAATTATACAAAGGGAGATAAGCTTTAACGTATCAAAAGTAACAGGATATATACAACCAATTTATTCTAACATATCTAGAACTTAATATGCTTAAAAAGTATATGTTGAAGAAATTAGTTAATTGGCATTTATTCCAAGCAACAATATTCCAATTAAGCATCACACATTTCATAAGAGACCTGGGACTGAATACAGGTCTTCCTTTATGGAAAAAAAAAAAGGTAACAGCAAATCTTTGAATCCTCAAATTTGAAAAACTCATCATATGCTCTAAAGCAAATTATGGGGAAAAAATGATCATGACCTAAGTGTAAGATCTTTACAAGGGATTAAACAGTGACTTGACAAGCCACAAACTTTTTGTGCTTGCATTTCTAAAAAGAGAAATTCCTATTAAAAAAAAAAACACAATAGTATTCAGTATCATTCCAAATTAATCATAAGATTCATTCAGAATGAACTGGCTATTAGAGAGCTGATTCCATGTCAAAATCCTACTGAATTACAATATCAAAAATAAAAATCAACTACGTTTCTGGGATAGCTAAGTCGCTGGAAAAGAGCAAGCAGGAAAGAGAACCCTACCTTTGCTTCTCATCAGGATAAACTGGAGCAGGCTGACGTGTACCACTAGGAGTGCATGTCAGCTATGCTGTGCATATCCAAGAATGGGTAATCATCACACAGGGTTCAAAAATACAGTGTGAAAATAAATGCCAAGGATAACAGGAAAATAAACATTCACGGGGGAAGGAGATTATGCACATTTTTAGTACAAACATGGCCAAAAATCTGAACATTCTCTTTCCCTTCTTTCTCCGGATCCAGTGCAGTGTCCAAATGTTGCTAATCTATATATCGATCTACCTGAAACACTCTCTCTTCCTCCTCCACAGACTTGTCCCAAAATTGCTCCAGGCCCTTCACAACTGGAACTGTCTGCAGTAAATACCTATCATACTTGCCTTATCCCACTATTTTTAATCAAAATCAAAATGTATGACTTGTCTGTGTTTCCACAGGGGATGTCTCGAGTTGGTGCAAATCATCTTATGAGAAAAAATGAAGATTTAAGAAATTTTTGAGAGTTGGTCATTGAACAGAACTATTATTCAAATTCAAATTATATAAATTTATAATTAAATAGGGGCGTCCCAGGTGGGGCTACTGGTAAAGAACCCACCTGCCAATGCAGGAGACCTAAGAGACGTGTGTTTGATCCCTCAGTTGGGAATGATCCCCTGGGGAAGGACATGGCAACCCACTCCAGTATTCTTGCCTGGAGAATCCCATGGACAGAGGAGCCTGGTGGGCTACAGTCCATAGCATTGCAAAGAGCTGGACACAGTTGAACGACTAAGCATGCATGCATATACGATCACAGAGGAATCCTCACCTAGTCCTGATGCTCTGACTTATCTGATGGTTAGCACCTATTCTGTATCATAATCATGTTAAAATTTTTATGAATTTATTTTTGGCTTGTCCAAAGCTTGCATTTTCTTTCATAATCCTAATATTTAGAGACCAAAAAAAAATGCCCATAAGAGACTAGGATTTAGAATCCTGTGTAAATTAAAGTTGAAGACACCAAACTTCCAATTGCCTATCTGTATCTCCCAACAGAGAACAATTTGCAGTACCCTGTATTTGTTTTCCAGTAGAAAGATACTCCCGGAGAAGGCAATGGCACCCCACTCCAGTACTCTTGCCTGGAAAATCCCAAGGATGGAGGAGCCTGGTAGGCTGCCGTCTCTGGGGTCGCACAGAGTCAGACACAACTGAAGCAACTTAGCAGCAGCAGCAGCAGCAGCAGCAGAAAGATACTCCAGCTGATAGTATCCTTCTTCTTTTAAACCTTTGCAGTAATTGTTGTTGATCCAGAGGGTCACAAAGAGTCGGACATGACTAAAGTGACTTAGCACACACACATGCATGCATAATTAAATAGATTGTATTAAAACACTCCAGTATTCTTGGGCTTTCCTGGTGGCTCAACTGGTAAAGATTCCATCTGCAATGTGGGAGACCTGGGTTGGATCCCTGGGTTGGGAAGATCCCCTGGGGAAGCGAAGGGCTACCCACTCCAGTATTCTGGCCTGGAGAAATCCATGGACTGTATAGTCCATGGGGTCGCAAAGAGTGGAACATGACCGTGTGACTTTCATTTTCACTTCAAAACACATCACTTTCCAAGTCCTTCACAACAAGTTGTTATCATGTATGCTCGTGGCACATCAATGCATCTGTGTGGTGGAAACAGCGTATATTAGTGCATCTCTCACCAGTTCTGTGCTCAGGGACATGGCCCTGGGAACATAAAACTGGCCAGTGAGAATGTTTACACCACGGAAATGGGCAAATGCCACAAGCCAGGTCTTCTTTGGTTTTCAGAGGCACAGCCGTTAAAAGGTTACCAGCACACCAGTGGATCTGCTGCTAAGTCGCTTCAGTCGTGTCCAACTCTGTGCGACCCCATAGGTGGCAGCCCACCAGGCTCCTCCATTGCTGGGACTCTCCAGGCAAGAACACTGGAGTGGGTTGCCATTTCCTTCTCCAATGCATGAAAGTGAAAAGTGAAAGTGAATTCGCTCAGTCGTGTCTGACTTTTCGCAACCCCATGGACTGCAACCCACCAGGCTCCTCCATCCATGGGATTTTCCAGGCAAGAGTACTGGAGTGGCGTGCCAATGAAACAGACAAATCCTCTTCTCCTGGAGTCAAGAAAAGCACAAGACACCACAGGACTGCACTGCGAGTCTGTGCGATCAGGAAAGACCATGGGAAAAACTGTGACTTCGAGCAGAGTCCTGAGAGATAAGTCGAGGTGAGGCAGGTGAGCAGCGAGGACAGAGAAACAGCTTCACCACACTTGTGGGGAAGCAGGGAGCTTAGGGCCCTGAAGGTCTGAGACCCATCCAAGAAACTCAAGCAAGGGAACTTGTTACAGGGTAAAAAAGACAGACACCAGACAGGTCTTGCAAACTTTACCAAAACTTACTGATGTTAAGTTCAGTTCAGTTCAGTTGCGTCTGACTCTTTGTGACCCCATGAACCGCAGCACGCCAGGCCTCCCTGTCCATCACCAACTCCGAGAGTTCACTCAAACTCATGTCCATCGAGTTGGTGATGCCATCCAGCCATCTCATCCTCTGTTGTCCCCTTCTCCTCCTGCCCTCAATCTTTCTAGCATCAGGGTCTTTTCCAATGAGTCAGCTCTTCGCATCAGGTGGCCAAAGAACTGGAGTTTCAGCTTCAGCATCAGTCCTTCCAATGAACACCCAGGACTGATCTCCTTCAGGATGGACTGGTTGCACCTCCTCGCAGTCCAAGGGACTCTCAAGAGTCTTCTCCAACACCACAGTTCAAAATTCTTCAGTGCTCAGCTTTCTTTATAGTCCAACTCTCACATCCATACATGACCACTGGAAAAACCATAGCCTTGACTAGGGGGACCTTTGTTGACAAAGTGATGTCTCTGCTTTTTAATATGCAGTCTAGGTTGGTCATAACTTTCCTTCCAAGGAGTAACCGTCTTTTAATTTCGTGGCTACAGTCACCACCTGCAGTGATTTTGGAGCCCAGAAAAATAAAGTCAGCCACTGTTCCCCATCTATTTGCCATGAAGTGATATTACTGATGTATTGAAAAACATTGGGAAGCCATGGAACGTTTCAGGCACTGGGGTGAAAGGATGAGATGTGGGGTTACAACAATCACTCCTGCTATTGCAGAACAGACTGCAGGGCTGCCCGACAGAGGACGAGGAGAGAACAGCCAAGACGGGCCCAGGAGCTCTGCTTTCCTGACAACAGAGCACTAACAGCAAAATCTTGAGCATGCAGGTTTTTGTTTATTTATTATTTAAATGCATGCTCAACTAACAGAGGCACTATTAACCACATGCAAGAAATGGAAAATTCTTGAATACAATAAAGTAAACAATAAACTAACATTAAGTTCTAGCATTCTGTTTCCCTATGTCCCCAGTCATGACCCCACTGCAGAGACAACCAGCAACACCATCCTTGGAAACTCAAAGGCAGGTCGTGAAGTCACAGGACCTGGTGAGGCTGTGAGAGCTGGGGATAGCACCACCCTTGGTGACAGTTACAACAGGCCTCTCCAGACTCCAGCACCCCTGGCCAAGGCCACAGTCTCCTAGAGTGCCCACCAGAGACGGCACAGGGATCTAGAGCCATCCTCTGGGCACTCACTTTCACCAGGGGCACAGATAGCACCAAATTCACTAACTGAGAGGCCATTTCTTCTTCACAACTTGAACAATAACAACAACAACACAAAAAAAACACGAAAACACTGGTTGCCGATCATGATACAAACACCTTGGATTCCTTTTGAGGGACTCCCTGCAAACACCAGCATGCTGGCAGCTCTGTGTTCTGGCATCTACTGACAGCCAAGGAGAACATCCACCAATGCTTCTGACACCGGCCAAGGATGACCTCATCACACTCATGGTCACAGTGCCCAGGGAAACATGACAGAGTCCTTTCTTTTTTTTCCCAGCTGCGCCTCACAGCTTGCAGGATCTCAGTTCCCCGATCAGGGACTGAACCTGGGTCCTGGCAGTGAAAGCATGTAGTCCTAACCACTGGACCACCAGGAAACTCATACCACCAGTCTTTCAGTTACCATAAAACTTCACCACCCAAATCAAGGAAACCTGGAATTGGCATGAACAACCTCTGCTGACTAGTACCACTAGAAAGACTCACTCTCAAATAATCAAATCATCAGACTTTGAGGCACCACTTTGAAAACTGAAATTAGACCAGGATGCTCTTAATTTAACTCACTTTTAGGCTTAGCGAAACAAAACCAATGTACCCACACAGCAGTCTCTGAATACCTTTACCTATTAAAAGGACAAGGCTGCTTCAGGAAGTGACTGATTGCAGATGTGGGGCAGAAAATATATAAGATGAACATGGAACACATTTCATGGCAGAAAGTGAGGATGCTGCCATGAAGGGCTCTCAGGACCCAGTTTAGAGAGGTCACATCACTACAAACATGGATGATCTGAACAATAACAGAACAGACAGAAACAAGAACTATACTAGAGCTTATGAGTTCCTGCAACTTTTTTAAAGAGGGAAAGAGGAAAAAATGAAACCAGAAGAATGCCAGCCAAAAAAAAACCATGTTATTGTGAAAACTAATACAGAGACAGAATTAGGTATCTGGTCTGTTCTTCTTAGATATAGGGTATCTCAGAGTAACAAACCAGTTGACAAAAAGATTAACTTTATAGAAATACTGTGGCCAATAAGTGAAAGAATTGGAATGTCAACATGCTGCAAACATTAAAAAATAGTAATGGATCTAGGCAAAAATTACCAATGCTGCTAATATCACAAAATGAGAACCAGGAACCAGGCTGTATGTGTCTCCAGAGTAAACCATACAATAGCACCCAGAGACACTGTTGTCAGAGAATCAAACCAGAAACACATCAAGACACCACATCTAATAACTACCAGGTTACAAGAAGTACAGGGTACATGAGGATACAACAGATGCCACAGGGATGTTGCTGTTCATTGTTGTTCCGTCACGCAGTTGGGTCCGAATCTTTTCAACCCCATGGACTGCAGCACAGCAGGCTTCCCTGTCCATCACCATCTTCCAGAGCATGGTCAAACTCATGCGCACTGAGTCCATGATGGCATCCAACCATCTCATCCTCTGTCGTCCCCTTCTCCTCCCGCCTTCAATCCTTCCCAGCACCAGGGTCTTTTCTAATGATGGGTTTGGCAGAAGAAAACCACAGGAAAAAACAGTCCAAGGAATAAATTGCAGTGTGTGTGTGTGTGTGTATACACAAATACTCATACCCATGTATAGATACATGCAGACACACAAACAGAAAAAGGAACTCACAGACCAAAAGAAACATATCAATCAGATGTTGTGTCTGAATTTTCCCAAGATGCTGATTTAAACAAGCCAAATAGAAAAACTAAATTTACAAAATAGAGTAATTTTAATACTAATATTACATTACATACATTAAGAAAGTATTATATAAGGTTATATATTTAAAGTTTTACTTTTTAGAAATAAACACAGTACTGAAATATTTTCAGAAGAAATGATATAAGATCTAGAACTTACTTTGAAATAACCCTATTTGGGGGAGTACAGATGAAACAAGACTGGCCACCAACTGATAATTGTTAGAACTGAGAGTGGAGCATGGCATTTCCTTATAGTATTCTCTTTAATCATGTATGTGCTTGAAATTTTCTATGATGAAAAATTGAACAGAAGACAAGTGACCTTGCAATATTGAAAATTATAAAGACAAGTGAAAATAAGCAATGTAATGATACTGAGTAATAGTCTTTTTTTCTTAATTAGGATTAAATTTTTTAAAAAACTATGCAAAGTTGCCCATTCATCATGACACTTTCTTTAATATTTTGTGTACTACAATTGAATGAATCTCCTCCGAACAGACTATGCAGACTTTATGCATTTATTCAGAAGAGGCTCAGTTTCCCCGAAAAGATTTGCTAAGTCAAGCCTCTTAAAATGCTGCTTCTCACAAATTACAGGGCTGAGCAGCAGCAAGAAGTCTAACAACATGATGAGCGGGTCCAGGTGTGGCCCCTGAGCCCCATTTGCTCAGCTGTGCCTTGGTTTTGGAAAGGTAAGGAACAAGTGCTACTGTCGTCTGATTTCTCCCATTTTTCAGAAAGATGAAGCGCATTTGATCAAAATCAAGGTACAGATATAAAGCAGTTGCATTTTCCCATCACACACCTAGTAGATCTTTTCAAGCAGCAATGGAGTGACAGTAAGTAATGGTAGAGAAGTGAAAAATATTCTTACATTATTTTGATGTCTTAAAGTTTATTATGAGAAAATGCTCAAAAATGTAATAGTTACCAATATAGTTAGCAGATGAGTAGACAGGAAAAAAAATCAAAATTTTCAAATATGAGTAGCATAAAAACTTAAAGCTTGGAACCCATAGAAATTGAAAGCAAATTATAAAAACCAGTCACAAGTAGATAGAGAGTCTTCACTGTTTATTAGCTTCATCTGATTAATAACTTCCTCAAAAGTCTGATGTGTACTTATTTCAAGGGCAGAGTTTATGAGAGTAAATGAAGAAAAAAATCTAGACAGACATTTCATTTATTTAGAAATGTAACATATTCATCATACAGAAAAAAAAAAACTGTCCCATTAAGTTTTATGACAAATATCTTCACGTTATGTAATATTCTTTAATATTGCTATGGACATTTGAAGTTAAAAAGCCCATATTAAAATCCAGTTTTCTGTCAGTCAAAAAGGGCAATACTTGTGAAAATACAAAAACAAAGACAAAGAATCACTGCAAATCACACATACACACACACCTTCTCTAGACATGTTTAGCACACCACGGACATGACAGTACTGACTCTTGCATATGAAAGTAGATTCCACAACCAACATTTGTGTTACCCATGATAGTGAAGCATCATTTGCTGTAAATAAGTAAATAGGAACCAAGGTCTACAATAGCCAAGCTCCAGAGAATAAAACTGTGCCACTAGCAGTTACTCTATTTGTAGCTCAAAATGTTTTTTCCCCTAAGTATATACTCTGTCTTTAAAATTGGTAAGGTACAATAACCACAACTACGAAACCATCTATAGCTAAACCAAACTTCTCCTCTGAAACAATTAAGTCTTATAGTAAGATGTATCACAAATGCAGTGATTCAGTATGTCTTGATAACAAAGGAAGCGAACGAAGATGGATGATGTAACCACCAAACAGAAAGTGGTCATTTTAGATGCGTTTTCAGTAGAATTTTTTTCTAATTAAGGGTCTCAATTTTCTATACTAACAGAGGATTGCATCAAGCATATCCAATTGAGGATATAAATGCAGAAAACTGAAAGTGTTAGTCACTCAGTCATGTCTGACTCTTTGCAACCCCTGGGCTGTAGCCTGCCAGGCTCCCTTGTCCATGGAATTCTCCAGGCAAGAATACTGAAGTGAGTTGCCATTCCCTTCTCCGGAGGATCTCCCCCACTCAGGAATCAAACCCGAGTCTCATGCATTGCAGGCAGATTCTTTACCAACTGAGCCACCAGTGAAGCCCCTGGTGACTGTTTGCAAAGTTTTCATATAAATTTACAGTCTTTGAGAATGTAGGAATATTGAAATATATATAAAATAGTGTTCAGTTGCAAATGTTATCAAACATTTCTTCAGTGTAAAAAAAAATAATCCTATTAAAGGAATGTTAGCACCCTTGTAAATAAAATTAAGAGATCAAATACACATTTGAACTTGGATCAGTTGAAATTTTATGTTCAAAGTTATGAAGAGTCTTTTATCACATTTCATTATGAAGCAACTGAACTGCCAGAGAGGTACATAAGCAGTTACAAAATAAAGCATCATATCAGGAAACCCAGAAACAGGAAAGAGCACTGTGTTTTAGAAAACATTTCTTTCTTTTAAAAAAATTTAGTAAATGCCTAACAATCGGCTTCTTTACAAGCAAACAAATGAAGATGCGGTAACACAAAATAAAAGGTCTTTAGATGAATGAGCCCATGAAGGCTTATTAGAAGTGGTCTTCAGTCACTTCAACACCTCTGTTCAAAGCAGAATTATTAGAAACTCCTAGGAGAGCCCACGGAGAAGGCAATGGCACCCCACTCCAGTACTCTTGCCTGGAAAATCCCATGGATGGAGGAGCCTGGAAGGCTGCAGTCCCTGGGGTCGCTGAGGGTCGGACATGACTGAGCGACTTCCCTTTCACTTTTCACTTTCATGCATTGGAGAAGGAAATGGCAACCCACTCCAGTGTTCTTGCCTGGAGAGTCCCAGGGACGGGGGAGCCTGGTGGACTGCTGTCTATGGGGTCGCACAGAGTTGGACACGACTGAAGTGACTTAGCAGTAGCAGGAGAGCTCAAGAATGTGAACTGGAGGTTCAGGAGGTGAGGTGATATGGAGGTTCAAGAATGGAGGTGAGGTGATATGGAGGTTCAAGAATGAAAATTACATCTAATACTCACAAGTTCCATCAATTTATGTAATCATCCTAACAGCCATGCAGATCTTAGTTCCTTAACCAGGGATTGAACCTGTGCCTTCAGCAGTGTAAGCATGGACTCCTAACCACTGGACCACCAGGGACGTCCCAGTGACTCATCACTGACCTTGCTTCTGCCTCCCATTCCCGACTTCCTGACTCTGGTTACAAAAAGAACAGTTATTATCCAGCATTAGTAGATAACCCTACACTACTTATGCAAACTGATTATCAGATGGTTTTTGTTGTTCTAAATCATAAATCTTTAGGCTGTAACATCTCTGCCAAGCAAGAGAATATTCTTTTCCAATGCATTAACACAAACTCTGTATTTGAAATAAATACTTCTCAAGCTGATCTAAATAACAAATTAACCAGTAGATCAGCTATGGCACAAATTGACATTTTAGTCAAATGTGATGATGGGTTGACTAATCTAGCAGTAGTCTGAAATGCCCTTTGGCTCCTGCTCTTTCCATATTACGATTAGCCCTAGATGGATCCAGCTGCAATCTTCCATCTTTGAACACATGAATTATCTCTATAAATGATTATTTTCCTGAAGGTACATGCTACTCCTATACTCCTTCCTCATATAACCTCACAAAGTATCAGCTATATATGTGTGTGTGTATTGGATGGGCCCAAAAAGTTCATTAGAGTTTTTCCAAAGATTGTATGGAAAAACCCAACGAACATTTTGGCCAACCTTAACCATACAAACACCTATTACTAAGGTACCACTATAAAGACAAGAAAACAACGCTTATATAACACTGTCAAAACAGAACTGCAGCCCAGGCAACAAGCTGTCATTGCTGTATTTACCCTTGACTCTGTAAGAAAGAGCTGAAGTGCAAGGAATACCACAGAAAGTGGTGGAAGAAAGTTGAACGAAAATAAGGCTTTGACCTCAAAAAAAGCAAGGTTTGATCCGTATGGAAAGAGTAAGTTCTCCACTTGCAGAATTTGTAAAAGTTCTGTACACCAGCCGGGTTCTCATTATTGCCAGGGCTGTGCCTACAAAAAGGGCATCTGCACTATGTGTGGGAAAAAGGTTTTGGATACCAAAAACTACAAGCAAACGCCTGTTTAGATGTATTGAAATTTCTGGTTTTCTGTATGACTTTACTTTTTGCTTTGAATTTTCAAGGCATAACTTAGATGTTCAAGTTACAAGATAACATGTCTTAAGTAAACCAGGGAAGCAGACTGGTATTCTTTCTTTTGCTGTCAAGAAGTTCAGCAGCAATGTAACTAGTTTTCTGCCTCAAGCTTTTCTTTACAAACATCTTATTTAACTGGAGTAAGTAACAAATCTAACAAAAATATTTTCCTGGTTCTGTATGCACTTTTTAATTTATCATTACTCATATAATTTTTATTCTTTTTCCCTCTACATTATAGATAGCGCAAAAGTAAGAAGGAAGTTATTGATATATGGCTTTGAATTTGGCATTCAGACTTGTAATCCTTCTCTCATTCCCTGTTGGTTGTATAGTTTTAGGATCAGCAGTTCCTTAATTAATGGCAGCATCATAGGGCATTTAAATATCTGAGCCCATTATTGTTAAATAGTTCCTTAAATAAATTAGCCCAGACCCAAATTAAACAAAAGTTGTTTTTATGTTATTTTTTATTCATTTGTGAAGCCAAAGTGCCAATACCTTTCATATGAGAACAGGAACTCAGGGGACAACCCACGTATGTCCAAAAAAATACACTGGATTTCAGAAAAACACATATCACCTTGAATTCAGGCCATCATGAAAGCCAGAAGAACACTGTGCACCCATAATGATGTATAGTGAATGAATCACCATTCTTCGGGAAAGTGCTTTGAAGCAGACACCAAGCATTTTTTTAACCTCCTCTTCTTTTCCCTCCCCCACCAAAAATAAATAGACAAAGCAAAAAAAAAAAAAAAAGAAAGAGCTGAAAAAGAAAATACCGAGATTGCTTAATCTTCAGAACAGGTAGAAAACATAGGTGATGTAGAAAAATGTAGAGATAGAAAGCTTTCTACAAATTTTAGAGAGAACACAAATGGAAAGGCATTCCACAGAGGAACAAGCAGGGTGACAGTATCTGAGAATAAGCCAGGTCCATGGTCTGGATCATTTTTGAGAGGAAGAGAGGGAAACAGGAGGGTTTGGTAAATGGATGCACAGTCCCCCTTTTGCTGTTATGAAAATTCTGGATTCATTTAAGTCCTGTCAAATGCCAACATGAGGGAACTACGTAACAGAAGTATCAACTTTAAGCCACAGAGAGTGCTGGATAGATATGATCTCGTTGTGAGAAGGGGCTGTCCTCTCTATGTGTGTCTGGGACCACAAGCACTCACGCCACTATGCCCACACAATACAGCCCAGGCTCTTTGTTAAGGAGAAGGATCATTTGCTGAAATGTAGGCAATGAAGCAGTAAATAATAATTAAATTAACTTAAATGTCAATATAAATAAATTTGTAAATGCAAAATAATTTAATTAATTCAAACAGTGATTTAGACATGTTAGTTTTTCTTCAAAACACGGCCACCACAGAGATCACTAGCTTTCCATTCCAGGGAAAAGACAGAAGGGGTGACAACCTCAGGGGTGCCTTTAAAAATCACCCTGCCTCTGGGTCCCTCCCCATTTGGAACTCACACAAGGATTCTGAGAGATGAAGTCGGTCTCTAGCTGCAGACAAGAGCAAACAGGATGAGGAACACAAGGCCGTTTCTGACATTAAAAGCAATGAAAGGATAAATAAGCAAACACAGTTTCAAGAAGAGCTATACAAGAGATCTATATCAAGTGCAACAAGAAGAGAAGAAAAGATGTTATCTGCCAGGCTTTCATGCTGACAAAATAATCCACATATGGGTCTCTCTGTGACATCCGCTAATAGAAAAAAGAATCTAGATACCTGGTTAGAATGGAGGATGAAAATGAAAAAGAAAGCTTGTTTACAATCCAATTGTGTCTGCTCAAACATTTTCATACAATTATTTTCTCTCTGTAATGCACTTCTTACTGCGATGTGAAAATGGGCTTTCTTGCTTCGATTTAAATTGTACTTTCTTAACGTATTCATAGCTATATCACTTTTACCAATTTTCAAGTGTCAGTAACTGTTTCTGTACCTGATAAACACTGGGCACATAAGGTATATTCCCATACAAAGACAAGAGTACAAGGCAAGACTTTAGGGTCAAATAAAATATACTAGCCAAGGACGAAAAGAAGTGAAGAATACAGAGGTGACTGGACCACGGGGAAATCTTGGGCTTGGGGTTAGGGGGACATGGGAAATCTGTAAAACTGTTCTTCCCTAGATTTCAGCTGGTGTGACAGACACAGAGACTCCATGCACAGGTGTCCAGTTCTCTAAGGTTTAGGGTTTGGAGACCACACACAGGTGGTGCTGTGAACCCTGCAGGAAACCTTTTCTCTGACCAAGGATCGCCTGCTAACTACAGTCCAAAGTCCATCTGACCACCGAGGCAGAGAGTTTCTAAAACATACTCCTCCTCCACATGGTCCACAGTCATCATTATTAAGAGTAAAATACTGTACACATGTGATGTGTGGAGGGTTTTTTTTTAATTAAGTACTTCACAGAAATGCAGTTAAGCAATGTAGTAAACAAGTGGTTATTCTGCTGAAAGATAATTGGGAAATACTGGAGTCAGGAAGTGCAACAGTGCTCTGACTGCAAGTCTAGTATCTCGAAATGTCACACAGGGACCTTGGTGTACAGTAAGTATCCATGCATTTTCAGCAATAACTCCACTTGTGTTGAACGTGAAGACGTGCACTATGGTTGCCCTGTCAGCACAGCCTGTGTTAGTTCACTCCGCTGAGCCTCAGATGCCTGATGGTAAAGTAGGGGAGAGGACCTGGTGGTTTCCCAAGGGACTGCCCCCCACTACAAGGATATGGAAACCTGTCCCAGCATCCTTTTTACAGTACACTGACAGCCTCTGTGGGGAGAAGCCATCCATATGCCTAGACTGTCATGTGCTGCATGGAAGGAAAGGATTCTTGGGTTAAAGAAGCAGATATAAATGACACAGTTTGCTGAAAAGACTACATTGTTTCTTTGTCAAGTGTTAAGGTCCAACTTAAAGACCACAGACAAAATGCTTCAGCCCAAGGAGGCAAGGATGGCTTACATTTTATCAGCATTTTAAAACTTAACATTTCTTGTGTTCTGGTGTGGGGGAAACATATATTGGCCTTTTTTTCTTTTTTAAATGGATGAACCGTATGAAAAGGCAAGTTTAAAAATAATTTTGCAACCAAAATCACCATATGTTGATGTCTGGTTACTTCACTGGAAAATCGACGGATGAAATAAACATATTTGCCACACCAGATACCAACCGAAAAAGCTTTCTTTATGGTATTGAAATGCTGTCTCTGGAACAAGCATCTTGGTCTGCAGACAGTACGCCTGCTGCTGAACTGCTGTCGCCTGACAGCCCGTCTTATCTGCCAAATTGCTCATTAGGCCTGGCAATTTTCACCTGCGCCTCCAGTTTATACTCCAGCAGGGAATAAACATCAGTCTGCCTGCACCATCCTAGGTAGTGAGCTTCCAACACCCCCTCAGTAACGCGGCCCCCACCCACCAGGAACTCTCCAAACATACTCACCTTAGGTACACACCATTATTTTTAAAATGTCAATTCGGCTTCCAGCTCTTAGAAGCTGGCTTAGTTTAAATGAAGCAAAAAACACACAAAAAAGAGATGATATGCAAAATAAGCCATATATTACAATGCGAAATGGGCTGACCAATAATTTATTTAATTATTCATGCCAAAAAAGAACATAAACAATGTGAATGGAGTGAAGAACGTTCGTTTTGGGGAGTATTTCTGAGTGCACAGGTGACAGCAGAGCAGGCGGAGAAGCCCTCTCCCAATTGGACATGACCCATTCACCTTGGTTTTAAGTCTGAAAGGAGAGTGCTCGAATTTACAAATAAACAATAGAGGTACCGTGGCAACCAGAACAAAGAGGCAGTGAGCGTACTCCAGGCTCTCCGCCTTTGCTGCTTCCACTGATGCCTGCCAATGAGCACTCTGACATCCAAAGGCGGACTGATACACAAAAAATAGATACAAAAGAGGTACTTTGTGGGCAAAAAGCACCAAAGATATGAAACAAAATGTCTGAAACCCCATAGAACAACTTCTGATGGAATACTGTTTTCCATTTTGCAGAAGTAAAATATTCACCACCAACCCTGCAATTAGCTAGAAAATTACAATAATTACAGCAATTTTGTATCCCATCTCCAATCCAATTAATAGATATATGACCTTGTCAACATGTAATAATCAGATTGCATCTACAACAAAACTGGATGAGTTTTGTAGGCTGAACAGAACTTGCACAGTAAGAAGGTAATTATTTGAAATACTGAGAATGCCGTTTGTATGCCATGCTCCACTTCACAAGTTAAAAGGAAATACAATAGGAATATTATTTCTATTTTCAATATATATTTAAATTAAATCTGGAAAACAGTATTCTAATACCAGTTAAGAGGATAGATCTCTAAACCAAAGATCTTAGATCTCCTAGCAAGAGAAAACCAATCTGTATATTCTTGAGTAAGAAAAAAATTTAGAGCTCAAGAAAGACGCAGGGGGGCTAACTTCATAACACGAGCTTGTATAGCAATTGTTGATGTCTCTGTAAGTTCTAAAAGCCAGGGAGCTAGTAAAATCTTACCAACTAGTTACAGAGCACCATGTCAGCAACATTTTGCCAGAAATGGTAAAAATTCACTATAAAATTAAAATAGCTCAGAAAAGTTAAAATGTTAAAAGACAATCTAATCACATACTTTCTTTCTCAGAACTTCTACAGCAATTTTATTTCTAGGACTTTTTCCATCACTAGGGCAAATGCCACTGCCAAGGTATCTTGAATCTTTAGTCTGGCTCTTCCAAAGGAAATACTAAATCAGCATTCTGGGGTGAAAAGGAATCATGCCAGCATTCTAAAGCTAGACTACCCTCAGAATGCCTGGCCCTATAAACAGCCTTTAGAAAAAAAAAAAAAATTTTTTTTTTTTTTTTTAAGGAAAAAAACATCATAGAGTGAGAACAATAAGAATTGGTCTCAATGATCTGCTCCAGAAATTGTGCCCCTGAGCACAGTAAGTCTCTCTAAATCTGGATTTGTGAACATTAAAAACAGAAGAAGCTAAGTATCTATCACAGAACTGTGAGGCTAGGAGAACACAGTTCCAATTTCACTCTATATGAGAGTACTCCACCCTACCCCACCCAAGAAAGGCAATATGTTCTATCCAGGAAGACACATGCTCTATACTTGGGCTCTGTAACTCCTCAAACCTTTAAAACATCCAGAACTGGGTCTGCACTCAAGACATGTCATTATCACCATCCCCTTTCTACAATTTCCCATTACTCTAGTGTTCATCATGTGTCAGACACTATCAAGAGTTCAAGCATCTCATTTACTCTTCACAGTCCCAGGCCAGTTATCCCGAGATGAAGGAACTGAAGCCGAGCGAGGCCACTCGCTTGATGTAGTTTTGCCTTACTTTTTCTGAACCATGAATACTCTAAACCCTGTTCTAGAAAGGAGTGTCTGCAGAGTAAGCTCATGTCAAAAGTGTAAAGTACAGTAGACTCTCAAACTTATCAAAAGTCTGTTTTGTTTTTTTTTTAAAAAAAGAACAGGTTACCAGCATCTGGTTATCATTAAATCAAAGTATACCTATCTATGACTGAAGGATGCAGAAACCTGCCAAGAGATGCCAGAACAACAATTTGAAGTGTCTGCTGTCAAATCATTACCTTCCTCATTTACCACTCCTTAAAATGGCTCTATTGGCCTGAAAACCTCTGGATTTCTTCACTGTGGCAGAGGAGATCCACTGCCCAGGGCTCACAGCACTTCTGGAGGCCCAAATGTCTTGATATTTTTTAATCAGAAGAGGAAAAGTAAACTTTGGGAGAAAAATAAAACATTTTCATTTTTTTCCTCACATCACAAGACAATGATACTTGTAGAGTTTTCTTAGCTTCCATCAGTTCTTTATAGAAAAAAAGAGATGAGTGAATTAATTCGTAGAAAAACCATCACTTTATTTCTTCAAGATAAGTATTGAGGCTTATTTATCTGAAATCCTGTATTAACTATGCCTCTAAGTCCAGTTGATTATTGCATGACTGAACAGATCTCTACATATTGTTAGTTTCTTTCCTTTCATACCTGAAAATGAGGAAGATCACTGAACATAAACTCCTTGATAGCAAAGACTTACTAACACAAAGCCTGGCCAGCACTGACTGACCCTTGTTTTATTTCTGAATGAATAGTATTAATACTATAGAAAATGACTCATATGTATTGAGTAACTTGTACATAGTCACCAAACCTTGTATTTAGTATATGTTTAACATGCATTTACCCAATGCCTGCCAAGGACATAAAATCTAAATAACCTTAGCAAATAAAAGTCAGGGCTTTTTGTTCTTAAAATTTGTGTATTTTCCCACTGGTGGCTACAAGACAACATATATGCTTCAAATATAGCTTCCTTTTCTCAATAAAAACAAGGTAAAAGAGATGTTTGGGGTTGAAAACAGCATTAAAATTTTAACACACAGAGCCAGCCAAATGTGGGTGGTGGTGGTATAGAAATTTTGTTGAATCAGTAAAGTCAAAAGATACAAACGGATGGGCAGCAAGCCATTCAAATTCTTCCTAACTTAAAGATAGGACTGGCCTTTCTTCCAGCACATATCTAAGTTTAAGGTGTATCCTACTATATAAAACACATGAATAAAAAAACTACAATAACACAACAAAAAACTCTGTACTTCATTATATATATTGGTGTAATTACTCACATAAAGACACTGCTTTCCAAACATCAGGCACCTATGAATATTTTCACTATTATTGAATTAAAATTTTCTTTAAATTGAAACTAGGCAATCCATTTTTTAAACACGTTTGCTCCAAGCAGAAAATCATTGAAGCATGGACTTATGAGTCAGTATATAATAAAAGAAAATGACCTGTGCACACCCTACGTATTACTTCACATGTGTACACATGGTACACATCATGTCACATTTTGGATCATCAGATGTGTTAACTATTAAATTGATGTTCTTTCCTTATTCTCCATAGATAGACAGAAATATGGAGATATTATATAGTAATATAATAATACATATGTATACATATTAATATATGTGTGTGTGTATGTATATATCTTCAAGGGACAGTGGGAGCAGAAATAGTTTATAAATATCTAGAAGCAAATTACCAGGACGCTGTGGACTGCTACCAATACAGAAAGTGGGGACAAAGATACATTTTGCAAGAAAAAACTGCATATTTTCAAAATTATCTAACTATATTCTATATATTACTTTTATATATCATTCCAAATCTCTATGTGAAGATCCACTGAAGACTACCAATAATATCACACAAGATTAAATTTTCTACTTGAAAACTTAAATGTTTCTAAATTAGATGTGCCTAAAAGATAAGTGATTTCTAACATAAATTTCTTGAAATAGGCCTTCTTTCTCTTACCAACTGCTCAATGATAAGATTATACAATTACAAACACTAAATAGTATATTCAGCAGACATTCTTCACATTTGTGAGTAAAAGAAGTGAAGGAATGGCAGGAGTGGCTACAGAATTCTTCAAGCTAGTGTCCTGGAACCTGGGCACTCTGCATCCTAGGATTTCTACTCTAAACTCACTAAGTCCGATATTTTCTTTCTTTGAGATGGTATCTCATAGCAGCTCTTCCAGATCCCTGAAGATAACGCAGACCCGCTCCAGATAAAGATCAAGAAACGATTATAACCAAGTTGACTGTCAATCAAACATGCTCTGCTTTGTTTCAATGGAAGGCTTTTGATTACTTCCATTTGTTCTAGCATTCAGACAAAATACATAGGAAGAAAAATTCAAGTAATATAACTTTATATTATCCTTATTGATCTTTAGTGAGCTATTAAAAGTTTACCAGTCCAAAGTAATCTAAGCTCAATCCAAAAATGTAAAGAATCTAACTTATCTCTCTTGCAAAAGACATTTGCCCAGATTCTAAACTTAATCAATTTTAAACAGATAATGAATTCCATTCACAGGAGCATGCCTGAATAACAAAAGTTGGCATCCCTGTAAATGAAGATGAAATATGCACTTACTCGCACGGAGGACTGAAGGGGTGACCTCGATCTCACTTGTTGCTTGGTAAGGCTGGAAGGCTGAGACATTGCTGGTGCCAAGCTCACTGCCGAATATCTCTGGGCTCTGGGTGCCTGTGGAGCTGGCACTGGTGCCATCACCTCCATGATGTGGGTCTTGCTCATCAAACACAGCTACCAGCTAGAAATGACAGGTGAATCTGCAGTTACATACAAAGGCATTTAAAAGGACAACCCCAAACTTACACCATCTTTGGTGTAAATAGTGAGATTTACACACCCAGGAATGTTACATTTTAGGAAGAGGAACTTCAGAGAAATAGGCTTGCCCTGGGTTTTGATACTTTTACGTTTCTAAGTTGTACATTTCATATCCAAAATTCTACAGGTGGAAAATAATACAATGGTTTTGTGTCACAGAATGCTAAAGGGGATAGAGTGGATTTAAATCTTTTCGTAGATAGTATATCAAGCGGAAAAGAAAGTGCAAATACCTATATATAAATACACATACATATACACGACATGTAGTACACACAGCATAGGGCAATAAGGGGCCCTTCATGTGGGAAAAGGGGATATGAACTGTCATAAAGCGTCTGCTCATGGTGCATAAGAAACACGGGAAGGATAAAAGAAACTAATGAGGCTGGTAGCCTAATGAGGGAACAGGGCTGAAAGAAAGAGAATGGGAGCAGGTAATGAAGAAAATGGGGTGGTGACACTTTCCTGAACATATTTTTCTGTAACTCTGACTCTTAGAGCCATCATAGTAATTAAAATATTTAAATAAATAGTTGAAATCAACCAAGAGGCAAGGTGGGGGTCTGGAGGCCGGATAATCTAAAATGGAACACAATCAAATAAACCTGAAACAAATGAAAAATACAACCACACAGAAAAGGGTGGGGAAGAAAAGAACTAAGTAACTCTGGAAAATTATTTTCACTGTTTAAAGTACATCTAAAGGAAAAAGGACAGGAACAGAAACATTGTATTCAATTAGTAAGCTTGTTTCCCACAAGCATATGGTTTAGAAATTCATGTTACTCCTACCATTACTACTACTATTACTATTCCTTCTCCTCCTCCCCCTACTACACACACATCTCAAGAATGAATGAAAAAGAAAAATATTTTGGATAATGAGAGCCAAAGTTCTTACAAAGTTCAGAAACAGAAGTGACAAAAAAAGGAAATTAACTGTAGTATTCGATTTGAATTGGAGGCATCGAAATGAACTCAAGGTTTTCATAAGTAGGTAGGGAGGCAGGCAAGATGGATGTGAATCCATGTGTGGTGTGCAGACCACACATGTATGTCCTAGTTCTGTCCACTGAGAGATCCTTAAAGCAATGACATTGCTTCAATGTCAAGTTACTGACTCAAGAACCAATGGATACAAATGACCAAATCTTGGTTTCTAATACCATTTTCCAGTAAATGAACTAGAAGTCCGAAGAAAAACAGTTAACTCCAGGGGCAGGGTAAGAAAAATACATGATGAGCCTGAAACACCTTATGATGCTAGTGAGAACATCTAAGGGAATCAGGGGCCAACCTGAAGGAGCTCTGAATCACCAAAGCCATCTGGGACACTTGTAAACAGATAATGATAGCATTAGATTATAACTCAAGAGAAAACTAAACCTCCTTGAGTCCATAATGACATAATCAAATAATCAAAGAAATAAATGATGGAGAATGGACAGCTCTTCCTTACTGGAGCATCCAAATTAGTAAACATGGAAAAAATAGAGAGAACTCATCACTAGGCAATCTCCACAGTCAGAACTGTTGCAGGCAAGATGTACCAGTGGATGCTAACATTAATTGTAAGAATATGATCAGAGGTGGGCATATCTCAGAGTATCTCCCCATAAGATGCTTTTTAATTAAAAAGAGAAAATAGTATCTTGCAGGACAGAAACTTGGCAGACAGCATTTAGCTAAGTAATAAGACATATTGACAGCATGTACTCTGTGAAAAATACACCAAGAAGTATATGACGTTACTTCCATGGTACTCCTGCCCAAAACACATAACTTTGTTCTAATCAAGAGGAAACAACAGACAAATCCAAACTAAGGAACATTCCATAAAATAACTCCTGTTCTTTAAAAATATCAAGACTAGGAAAGTAAAGGGCTGACCAAATCATGCACCTTGGAGGAGACCGGGGAGAAATACAAACTGCATGCAGTATGAGGTCTTTGCCTGGATCCTGGACTAGAAAATGGGCATTAGTGGAAAAGAGGCAATCAGATGAGAGCTATAGATTAGTGGTATGTACTAGCTAACAGTGGTATGTACAGTACTGTTTGTTTCCTTACTTTGATAATGATACTATGGTTATGTCAGATGTTAACGTTAGGGATAGGTGAAGAGTACATGAAAACACTCTGTACTATTTTTGTAACTTTTCTGAAAATTGAAAAATTTCATAATACAGTATTACCAAGTACTGTATAAATTCTATTCAACTCGCTCTATTTCTTCTTACAACTAAAGAGTGGCAGCGCTTCTTCAAAATCTCAAAGAAGACAAACGTTCCATGGCACAGAACACCTTGGCCGTTCACCCTCCAACCTCATGCCTAGAAAACTCAGCTTAGCGTTCCAAGGAAAGAAGAGACAGGACCACACCCCAAAAGAACCAAGCCTTCAGCTTCCAACCCAAGTCTTTTCAACTCCTTTTAGCTAACAGACTGAAAGAATTCACAGATGATGAAAAGTATTTATAATTACAGTTTTAATTAATTCTATTTACATCCATCAATTGATAAGACAAAAAAGAAAACCACCATAAGGTCATAGAGATATGTAGACAAACAGGAAGCTCAGAATCCTGCTGTGGCATCTTATATAATTAGCTGATTAAACAATCTGAAGGAAGGCTAAGTGTAAGAAGAAATTAAAGTCGGATGAGGAGTTGGGCCACTCAACCTTATAATAAGCAACATCAGTGGGAAAAGAAATCCTTAGCAATTGTAAAAAATGGAAAAGTATTTGTATGTATACACTAGTTTTCACAAACGGTATATATATGTATACATTATCAACCTGTTTATCTCACAAGCATCTCCTCTGATTAAAAATAGACATTCTACAGATCAGGGTCAGCAAACATTTTTCTAAAAATGTACAGAGACTAAATATTTTTGGAGCTGTGCAAGTCATATAGTCTCTGTCACAACATTCTACTTTGCATTCTATCATGAAAATAGCCATTCACAAAACATAAATAAATGACAGTGATTGTGTTTAAATAAAATTTTATATACAAAGCAGATAATGAACCAAACTTAACCCATGGGCCATAGTTTGATGATTCTGCACTAGATTGCTCATCCCTCTCATAACATCCAATTTAAAAATTTCCGTGTGGGAAATAAAACTAAAAGTCAAGGTTCCTTGGTAACCCTGCTAAGCTAAGAATATTCATTTCAAGCTCTTCATCGGGATTTTGAATTTCTGTACTTGATTTTAATTTCATCAGACTTCTTACAAGGTGTGTGGCTTCATATGCATTTTGAAGATATTAAGTTTTGACATTTTGGCGCTTAATTGGAAGCAAATGAAATTCAAGTTTTGTTATTAACTTTTCACAATGATGTGTTCTCCTAAGAATAAAGTCCTTTCTGCAAACGGAAAATGGAGATTGAAAATTACAGAGAACAAGTCCTTAAATGCCACACATGATGGAAGAACTTACACACATATATTAGTTTCAATAATTATCTCCAGCATTTTTAGAAAACACAAGTATTATAAAATCTGGACTGTGTCATGAACAAATGCTGTTTGAATTTCAGTGGCAGAATCACAGTTGGTGATTTGCAATATGCCAAAAACATACAATTCTACAGCTCTCTTTTAAACCGAAATTTAAATGCCAGGTGCAGATATAAAGTAATTTTGTGTTAAATTGGGAAGGATATGTAATTTTAGAAAATCTACTCTACAAGAATACACAGTAGCACAGCAAAAGAAAACAAGACCTTCACAGAAACATCACATATTAAAAAACTCTATCGTGCCCTTCAAAAAATAAAGGAAACGTCTTGCTCTTCAATTTGTGAAACATGACTCAAACCCATATTTTAACAGATGGAACCTTCACTGCTGCCCATGAAGTAGACTGTTTTTGAAAGTTCATTTTTAATTTCGACAGTTATTATTTCATCACTCTTGTGATCCATTCACCCAAAAAGTATCCACAAGAAAAGAGAGAATTTAGGATAACAGCCATGACGAAAGTGAAAGTGACGGATGCTCAGTCATGTCCAACTCTGCGACCCTGTGGACTGTAGCCCAACGGGCTTCTCTGTCCCTGGAAACACCTAAGATGACCCACCTATAAATAAAACTCCAAACTTGGCCACACATTTCCACCTCCCTTGGAACAAGTCATTTCAGCTGCCTGAGACACCAGAACCTTACAGCAGAAAACCCATGTCATAAACATTGCATGCAAATGCATATGTAAACCACTTGAGGATCGAGGGTGGCCTCTTTTATGAATAAAAAACTTCATGGAGCAAAGTGGATAAGGACATAGAACCCACAATCAGAGAGAACTACAATCAAAACCAGCTCTAACCTTACTTCGTGGATGGGTGTTGGCCCAATCCACTGGCCTCTCTGCCATCCCTAAGCCTTACGTCTCCTCATCTCAAAAGAGGATGGTGGTGAGATTGGCAGAATAATGCTCATGACTGCCCACCCACGTCCTCAGAATCTGTGGGTACTGCCCTTCCACAGCGAAAGGGACTTGAAGATGTAATTCAGATTAAGGACCTTCAAACAGGGAGACTGTCCAGTGGGCCCCATCTAATCACACAAGTCTGGATAAATGGAGACTGTTTCCCGGCTGTGGTCAGAGAAGAAACGTGACAATGGTTAGACACATGGTACACTGCTGGCTTTACGGAAGGTGGGGGTCTCCGGAAGGCAAGGGGATGAATTGTCCCCTCGGGCCTCCAGGAAAGAATGGATTTTACCTATGTCAGACCCCTACCCTACAAAATTATAAGTTTAAAAATGTGCAATGCAGCTGGAGAGCCTGTGTGCCACAACCAGAGAGTCTGAGCGCCACAGTGAAGATTCCACATGCCACAACCAAGACTCAATGCAGCCCAATAAATACTATTCAAAAATGATGACAGATATTAATAAATGTGTGGTGTTTCAAACCACTGGTCTGTGGGAATTGGCTGTGGCAACAACAGGAAACTACTCGAAGCCCTGGCCTCTCCTCCTGGACTTGGGACACATAAGAGAGAAGGCACATCAGCTTCCAGAACATAAGCGCACCCTCACTGTTACCTAAAATTAAAGCGATATCGTGGTGGTTGATGAACACAGACTTCTGGGATTTTGAGGATCAGTTCCAAGAGTAACTAGAAGCTGAAGCAAAGTTCTTTGACACCAGTAATAAGAGGGGAAAACAACAGGAAAACGAAAGGAGAAGGCTTGTTGGAAAAATTCAGCATCGTAATAACCACAGAGTGAAGTTCTTCTGCAGATGCCCTGCAACCTGCCTCAACCCCTCACAGAAACATGGAGCAGCTTTTTACATTTTGTTTCAGGGAAAAGAAAACTGAGACTCAAAAAGATTCATATGACTAGAGTTTAGCTGGAAGTATACAATGAATCTGAAATTGGAAGTTCAAATCTAACTTCCCACCTCGCTGCCCTGGAGCATCTAAAAAATCAACAGCACGGCCTGCGCGGAATCTCCAGGCTATGAGCACCTGCAAGTCTTGGAATTGAATTCTGTTCATTCAGGATAAACCACAGGTAATACCCCACCTTACCAAGTTCACATTATTTTGATACCACTACATAAAAGTTTCTGAACATACTTGAGGTAATTGCGCTAAAGATATTGTCACTCAGTTTTAATCAGAAAAGCCTTTTATTTATTTGGGAGTTGGGGATGGCATGTGGGATCCTAGCTCCCTGACCCAGGGATCAAACCCATGCCCCCTGCATTGGAAGCACAGAGTCTTAATCACTGGAGTCCCAGGGAAGTCCCAGAATTTTTTTTTTTTTTTTTTAAGAATCAAAAGATCTTGTGGATTCTATCTTCATACAGGAAATGGCAGGGGACTTAAGTAGCTGTCCAAGTGAAGTCACCAAGACTCTGGGCCTGGGCTCCACACACCCTCTAAAGCTGTTTTACTGCCCTAGCCTTAAAGTAACCCAACTGTCTCTGTTGATTTCTTCATGTACAGTCTGCATATATCCAGAAAAAGTTAATTATTATGGGTCTCATGAATGTCTTTAGCATGTTCAACATTAATGTATTGAATTGTTTGACTTTGAAATAAAGACCTATAACTCTTTAGAAAGGCATCATATTTCTGGCCCTGGAGAAGATCCAACACATATGGAAAAATACTAAAAATGACAAGGAACTTGAAGATGCCTTCAAGACCCTTTCTTCACCTAAAAAATATGAGTAAGCCAGACTTCACTGAATCACTTGGTCTACAGTATCAAAACAAAATCACCAATCACCAAAAAAGAGTGACTGTGCTTCTGGTGGGGAACTTTGCTTGCCACATTTTTCAATATTCTTCCTAACAAGAGACTATGGTGATGATGCTTTTGAACCCCAAAGTAATGATGACATCATGTAAAATAACACCTCTGAACAATGGCAGGGAGGTTTCATAGGCAGATGTGCCTATAAAGAAAAAACGCAACAGAGAGAAAATGCATTACAAAGGTGGGAGCTGTAGCACAGTGCAGCATTCCCAAAAAATCACAATAAAAACCAAGTAGTTGGAGATGCGTGCACCTCACGACAAAAGTGAGGCTGTTCTGTGACACACTGGTCTAAACTATCACTATTCCAGAAACGGCTTTTCCTTCTCCTAGGTCCACACGCATCAAGACCTTTACTTGTTTTTTTTTGTCTTTTGACTCAAGGCAGCACTTTTAAAAACAAGGTAAAATAGATCAAGTATTTAGGTTCCTGGATTTTGCTTTATCCATTCCTTTTAAAAAAAAAAATCCACATATAGTTGTTTCCCATAAAGCACACTTGATAACCTGTGGCACACAAATAAAAGTAAAGAAAAACTACGGAAGTCCCTGGTGATCCAGTGGTTAGGACTCAGTGCTCTCACTGCATGGGCCCAGGTTCAATCCCTGATCCAACAACTAAAACCTGTAAGCCATGTAGCACGGCCAAAAAAAAAATGAAAGCTAAGACACACTAGCAGATTATGTTATCTACTCACAAAAAGGGAAACTAACGAGAAAAATATTTAACAGTGCCATTTCAAACAATATACCACATAGGGGGATAAGATATTCCCTTGCTACCTGAGCAACCAAGGAGACCATCACAATCAGAAGCTCCCACCTGTCTATGATCGAAGTCACTGTCCCACAAGAGCCAACAGCATCCCTTAAGAAGGTACCATCTCTTGGTTACTGCTGCTGCTACTGCTAAGTCGCTTCAGTTGTGTCCGACTCTGTGGGACCCCATAGACGGCAGCCCACCAGGCTCCCCCGTCCCTGGGATTCTCCAGGCAAGAACGCTGGAGTGGGTTGCCATTTCCTTCTCCAATGCATG
>NW_011495023.1:1073738-1086781 GCF_000754665.1 Bison bison bison | reverse complement strand
TTGCCATTTCCTTCTCCAATGCATGAAAGTGAAAAGTGAAAGTGAAGTCACTCAGTCGTGTCCAACCCTCAGCAACCCCATGGACTGCAGCCTTCCAGGCTCCTCCGTCCATGGGATTTTCCAGGCAAGAGTACTGGAGTGGGGTGCCAGGATGCCTAATAAATATATCATGCTTCATCGGAAGTCACAGTGAAATATATATTCACCTACGACACTCCCCAGCTTACATTTTAGACCTGGGATTTAATTCTGCTGTCCCTCAGGGTGACACACTCTGTCACCCAATGAGCCTTCAGACTAATTAGATTCTCAATTTGAGTTATGCTCAACTAATAGCCTTGAGTGTGTCAACCGCAAACCACAATGAACATATGCAAATGCTGTAGCCAGGAGCTGGCTAACCCACTTGTCAGACAATGCAAACTTCTCCCCATCCCAAGCCCATCCCCAAGAGCCACTGTTCTGTTTGTACCCATCCATGAGGTTACAACTATTGTTGAAGTGTTAATAAAAAGCAAGACTGCACAGTAAGACAGAACAAAGTAATCTTGAAACTGGCTAATCAAACATATATAGGTTGACTCCAAATTGGAGGAGGTGGCATTTGTTGTGACTTTACAACACATGCAGGTTTCCCTTGAAGAGATGATGGTAAAATTGGGAAAGAATCATATGAACCTCAGAATCAAATGTAATGATGTAATAACAAAGTATTACGTAGACATGACAAAAAAAAAACCCATTAAATCAATTCATAAGCTTTCTAATGACTGAATTCATTTTAAAGACGGGGCAACACTAAATCCTTAGCCATTCTCTGAGCCTTACTTGCTCTCCTGGTTCATTAAAAACTCATTTAAACAAAGCTACTGTTTTTACTGGTCGAGTAAGCAAAACGTTAGTAAAAGAATATATTTGCACCAATGGTGGTTTATAATAGTAGTAATGCTGATAACAGCTAACTCATGGCAGACAGAGAATCTCAAGTTTGCCACAGAAAAACTTTAAATGTTATGTATGCAAGATTAATTCTCTGCTTCATCAGCATTTCAAGAACTAAGTGTATCTTGTCTGATGCAAAAAAAAAAAAAAAAAAGACACCAACAACAAAAAAACGAATGATCAAAACAAAAGAGCCCAAAGCTTAGAAAAGAACTCTAAATGCCATAAGCACACTGAAGGCTTAGCTATTTTTCCTCCTGGCTAAGCTAGGAACAGCAAAGAGTGGGAGTCCTTTCCCTGCACAGTACCAGGAGCCTTGACCTCAATCTGTCTTCACCTCCAGCTCCAGAGCTTAAGATTTGAGAGGCAGCAGGTCCTCATCCATGGGTAGCCCCCTGCCACCTTGCCACTCTTCCAACCTTCTCACATACATCTCTCCAAAAATCAGCAAGGTATGGAGACAGGATTCAACCACAAGTTGTTTTATTCTGTACACAATTTAGCTTGACAATCAATAAGTGTTACATATTGACTCAGGAACAGCTGCATCAACAAATCACAAATTAGAGATTCCACCAAGAGTGACTCCTTCATGAATGCCGTGGTCTGGGGATTAGGGATCTAGATTTAAAAATATATATTTTATTAACCAAAAGCCCAACATCACACAGGAAACAGACAGACACAATGGCAAGCCAAAATCATATGCACACATAGAAAAGACACACAGAGAGAGCCTTTCTGTCAATACCTGTGATTTAAAGGTTCACTACCAAAACCCACAGCCCCAACCATGCCACCTGAGCTTTGAGGAGTAAGTATGCCTGAGTGACCCTCCCTTCTTTGTCCCACAAAGATGTGTCATTTCTGGGGCACCAGATTCAACTCTCCCCAAACCCCAACACACACACCTAAGGGATGACAGCTGCAATGTGACTGCTCAGCCCAGAAACACAGCACCACAATTACCCAGGCAGGACCACTGGGTCATGAGACGTACGAGCTCATCCTACCATCCTGTACTTCAGAACTTCTGCCTCCATTTGGAGAGCCTGCAGAAACCAAGTTGAGACCTCCACCAGGAAGACCCTCTAGTCTTTTTACCTCCTCAGCTAGCCAGGTTAAATTCAGCCAGTGCCTCTTCCACTGGCCTGAAAGCCTTGTCTCCATATGCCCTCACCACCCCTGCATCTAGCATGAGAGAAACATCTACATAAGAGGGAAGCAGGGATGCATTTAAGCTTCCAAGTCACAAGCACAGCCTCCCACCAACCTACGCCCTGACTCTGTGCTCGATGGACTGCAGATCAGGTGATTCCAGGCTCCCAGGAGAAACCCACCCGATTCATCAAAATAACCACCTAACAGAACAATGCATTCACAGGGATCCTCTCCCTAATCACCCATTGCTGATCCCACTGTTGAATATATGACTCATCACTAAAATTCCTTGCCAGTCAAATCCAGGGAGCCATAGTACTTTCATTTTTTTTGGCAATCAGCAAAGGAAAATTTCCTATCCTAAAATAGAAATTTAAAGGATCGCTTCCTTAGTTCTAAATTTTGCAGGTTGTGTTTAAAATTAAAAGCACAAGAAATGAAAACTTGGCTCTGGCTCCATCAAGGCATCAGTACTGAGAAGGAGTCAAGCAGAAAGCCTCTCAGTACGCTAGTCCTAGAGGTGGTGCAATAAAGGTAAAAACCATCATCCCCGGCATTTACAGACAATATCACACTTCCAACTAAAGGAACCAGCCTGTTTCCAAGGCAACTTGCCATTTGTATAGGGGACTTACTCAGGGTTAGTAATCCCTTAACTGCTGACTTCACAATTTGAACCAGACTCCCACTGATAGCTTAGCTTCCAACTAAAAGGCATCATCAGAAAAAAAGAGAGTTTAACTGCTTTAACAGACAGAAATTCAGAAGATTCTACAGCACTGACTTTGAGGAGCAGCAGGGGACACAGGAGAAAAAAGGTGAGTCAGAAAAGGTGACAGTGAAAGAACTGGGAGTCACCGCTTCTCGGTGATTTCTTTCCCACTGAAAACGCATCAAACCCATCACTTCTGCTCCCTCCAAGCTCGGAATGAAAGTTGGGTTTATGCTGATTCGTAACAGAGTCAGTCTTCATTCTGACAACCACAAGCCAATATTAGCAAAAGATCAGAGTTCAACAAATTTGTTTTGTAAAATATAACTCTAATGTTACATTACAAAATGCCTTTCAGATTAATTTGCATGCAAAAAGACAAAGTGTGATTTTTAAATATCCAGCCAGAGGCAGAGATGAAAAACTTCAAACATGTTCTGACTCCTTTTTGCTACACTCATTATCTCACCACCTTCCACAAAGAAGAGAGAACGTGTCCTTGACATTATCCCAAATTATCTTCAGTATGCAACACAATGCTGATTAAATTAGGTTCATTTTAATCAGCTGGCAGGTTTATTCAAAAAGTAACTAAATAATAAAATTCTTTATAACAACTCTTCATTAGTATAACTTGCTTAGTACTGTTTAAAAAAAAAAAAAAAGAACACAGAATAAATACTAATTGTGTGTCAATCCTTTCTCCCCTGTATTTGACAGATGAAAAGAAATACCTTAGAAGTTAAACATATCCCCCAATCCACAGATTGCTTTAATACTAAAACTGCACAAAAATCTTTTGAAATCCAGTGCCACCTAATGGATTTAGACAAGCACAAAGAGTTTGGAAAGCTTAACTTCTAGGAGAATGTATTCTAAAGATAGCCAAGCTCTCTACTTCCATTTACGTCTCACAGAAAACTTCCCCACCGTGGACCTGGAATAGGGGTTCGAGTCAAGGTCACCCATCATGTGCAGTGTCCTCCACTCATTTCAATAGGGCGAGATTGCCTGTCCCGGATGGGTTTCCTGGGATGGGTGAGGCTCATAGAGATGACCCCCAGCTGGAGGGCCTGGACAGCTCCGCCTCACTCTTGTCTCTGCTCTGCACAGGACTGTTTCATGTGTATTTAATTCTGACCACGTGTTCGGAAGTTCCTGCAGGTTACAAGTATTTAATAAATGTCAGCTACCCTGATGATTTGAGAGAGAGAGCATCAAGAGATTGAGGCTATCAAGGGAGGGAGATGAAGGGCTGCCACAAGGAAACCATGAATGCACAGCAGTGTGATCTGCATTTATTCTGCAGAAGGTTTGGAGGAGTTTGGAGAAAGGACTGGAAGGGTAAACACAACTCGTTAGCCCAATAATGAAGTCAGGAGAGGTCAGACTCATGGGAAAGCAGTGGAGTAAAAAGACAATTAAATAATTATGAAAATACAGAATTGAGACTTAGTTAAAAGGCTTTGGTACTTGGTAGATGGGGCCACTGTGGAGGAAAGGATTGAACCTGAGATCTCTAGGTTTGTCTGCCTTGGGTGGCTGGTCAGGGGGCAAGGACAAGGGCAAAGAAGTTTGAGACAAAAGATGATGCCTTCAGTTGAGGTACCCACTGGATTAAGCTCCCAGGAGACACCTGGAGATGGGGTTCCAGGATGGGAAGGGGAGTTCAAGGTTAAAGATACGGAACTGGCGATGTCATCAGTGGGTGGTGGGTGAAACCAGGAGTTTAGTTAAGGTCCCAGTCTGGATGTGGAACATGTAGGGAACTCCAAACCAAACAGGCACAAAGCTGAGATGGCAGGCTTCTCTTCTCTTCCTCCAATTTCACTTTGGAAGAAATTTAAGAATTGACTAGTGAATAGAAGTAAACTCAAGGAAACATGGTTTCGCAGAAGCCAGGAAGAGGAGAGTGTCACGGAGTCATGATAAGTAGTACTGAACTACCACGAGGAGGCACATTAGCACTTTCTCAAGGAAGGTGACATCGATATATATTTTCAACAAGTGGGACCTAAAGTTACCGTAACACTCGTGCTAAAATAATTTTACTGATAGGGGATGAATAATAAAAGAATAGGAAAAAGCTAAATTTTTAGTCCACTGATATACAAAATATAGATACTCAGATATTTGTTCAAATAACACTAAGTAGGTAATTCATCTTCATAATATGCTTGTCTCAACAAATGAGGATTCTGTAAACAGCTCTTGGCTTTTTTGTGAAAGGGTCTATTTCTTTAACCTCTGTGTTCCACCCTGCTCCTGTCTGAAAGATGCTGCAATAAATACATGATGAATTAATGTCACGTTGCATGATTTTGCAACCCCTTTGAGAAGTGTAGGCAAGCTAATACCAGCAGCTGAGTCACTGCAAGTCCTCTGGGCCCCATGTCCTAACCTCACCCCTCTGCTCACACACCCAGAAAAACACAGCCTGCGAGAGGAGAGAAGTGAGCAGTGCAGCATGCACCTCAGTCCAAGGCATCAGACCAACTGCCCCCGTTACCGTCCTCCTGCTTCTCAACACCCTAACATCCAGGTCTCATTATTCTCAGAAGCCAGAAGTACGTTTCAACTAGCTGAGTCTAGAATCCCAGGAAACAGCAGACTGATGCAAAACAAGGGGTCTTGCATATTCCTAGAGCCCCTAACCCTCCAGCTGTGATTTCTGCCTTTCCTCTAAGAAGGATCACAACGCGTTGCTGATTATACAATGCTACACCAGATCATAAGGCTAAAGATCATAAGCTAGCTTTATTCTTGTACTCACACCACACACCTACTATGTGGCAAGCAATGAATGAATGAACCTTCTCCACAGAACAAAACTGCACAGACACATTGCATTCTGGATGTAATTTCAGTAGGTTCACAGATCTCCCCTCTAAGACAATGAAGACAGAATTTAAAACACATTTTCTAACATTCAATTAAATACCAATTCATATTTCTTAAGTTCCATCACATCACTCTGATAACCACAGTTATATAGTATCAGAGTGTACATCTCTTCTCAATATCCTCAAATTCTTTTTATTTCCTTGAAGCACACCCCTGCTACTTTTTCTGCTTCATCTTCTCATTTTACTCTATAAATATTTTAATGTTAAATGTTAAAACCTAGTATAAATAGGTTTTAATTTAAATTTATTTATAAATTTAATTTAAATTAAATTTATTTGTAAACCTAGATATTAAATGTTAAAACCTAGAAATAACGTTTTACTTTACACGGATTAGAATAAGAGAATCGGCAACCCACTCCCGTGTTCTTGCCTGGAGAATCCCAGGGACAGGGGAGCCTGGTGGGCTGCCATCTATGGGCTCACACAGAGTCGGACATGATTGAAGTGACTTAGCAGCAGCAGCAGCAAGAGAATCATAAACAAAATTCCTAACTATTTAAAAAATGTGATTACAGTAACAGCAATAACAACCAAGTTATACTAAATGACAGGAGCTGACCCTTCTTAGCCTCAAAATACAAAGAGCATCCACTCAATACTGGCAGGGACATCCCTGGTGGTCCAGTGATTAAGACTTCACTTTCCAACACAAGGGGTGCAGGTTTGATCCCTGGTCAGGGAATTAAAATCCCACATGTCTTACAGCCAAAAGACCAAAACATAAAACAGAAGCCATATTGTAACAAATTCAATAAAGACTTTAAAAATGGTCCACATTAGAAAAACAAACAAACAGTGGAAGGGAAACCGATCGGGTTGCATTAACTGGCTTTGATCCAGCACTGCTTATATGTAGCAGAACTGCCCACGCGCATTTCAGACCAATGGTTTGGCTTCAAACCCTGCAGGATACTGCCCAGGACACACCCTCCATCATGGCCAACAGCAGAGGGGCCTTGCTAAGGGCAGCAACAGATACTCAAGAAGAACAATGTTAAAGCAAAACAGTTTTAAAAAACTAGCATCTGATTTGCAATAATTTTGAAAATACACTTAGGCTGTAAAAAGTCAGTCTGAGTACAACGATCTCAAAATGCTTACATTTTTGTTGGTATTGGTACTAAATCTACAGGACAATTACCCAAACCAGTTTTTGTAAAGGAATTAAGTTAGTGTTGTTAGTGTTTTTCCTTTAAATGTGAGCATAAAAGTGTAGAGTATCCTGTTGTCAGAAGTATGAAGAAATATTCCAAACACAATCCAGCCCAAGGGCTTAGCGCTGATCCACTTTGGGATCTAGTATACCAGTCACCTCAGCCTCCAGTTACTACCTGTGTTTCCACAAAGCAGAACCAATGTGTAGGGTTTCAGTATAGTGTAATAACATTTTAAATATTCTAACTGTTTATCCCCGCCTCAAACATAAGCATGTCTATTAAAGACATTTAAATCACTGAGTGTTATTATGCTTTCAAATCAAAAAGTGACATAAATTTACCAAACATAAGAAAACCTAGGGAAGAGCTAACGCAATATTAACAATCACCCCCATCATCTACAAAAGGAGAAATGGGCTGCGGTCCTTCCCAAAACCAATATGTCTCCAATGACATAAAGATGTCAAGGACAATCAGAACCAGAACTAAGCTCTTTATAGCTTCAACCATTCAGTTTTCTAAAGATACGAATCCTATACCAAGGCATTACAAGGAGACATAGCTCAGAACCATTATCTCCCCAAGGTTCCTTTCAGAAGGATCTCACAATTTTTTTAGAAGACAGCACCCACCCCAGAAAACCAACCACCACGTGGGGTCCTGAACCCTGGATTTGACGGTCCTGGGTGGAACCTTTGTGGTGACACTTCACCCCAACTGGAAGGGCACATCATCCCAGCACATCACCCTGCTCTCCTCTGAGGAAGTGAACATACTCAATACATCGGATGTAAGGAATTTAAAAACAGCAATCCCAATGACCCAAGGACTGAAAGGTAAGGTGAGAGAGACATCGGAAAAGAAAGTAACAACGGGAGACCATCTGCATTTGGTGTTTTGGATCCAGTAGCAGACCAACCAGTGGATGCTGTGGAGCCCACGTGCCTCATCAACAGTTTTATCTCTGAAGCCATGGAAAATCCTGGAAATATCTTAATGACCCAGAAGCTGGAAACTGCTCAGACAATAAAATCGCCTCCCATACAAGAGACTCTACAGCACAGGGTCTGCCTACACAGGTGTGAGAGCAAAAGCAGAAAAGGCCACGGCTTGGATGTGTAAACACAGTCTATGCTTGCAAAATAGCCTAAAAGATAGGAAAACACAAACTCCTCAACTGGCCAGATCAGTGTTTATTCTAAAATACAAATCTGATGAGACAATTAGCATCAAAATTGCCAGAAATAAACACAAATTTCATGTAAACAAACCATTAATAGGCTGCTGCTTTTTCTTCGGAAGAAGCACATTATTTGTAAATCGCTGCCACCTTAAAACTTGCCTGATTCAATCCTGTCAGACAGTGAAACACACTTAGGTAAGTGGTAAATTACGAGGGAGAAAAGTCACTTCATAAATTGTGGCATTGCTAAGTGTAATAAATGAATAAAATAGACTATTATGCAAGATTGTGAAATCTTGATATATAATATTCTCACCAAGAAAGGTTGAATTAAACTTCCACATAAAGTGATTAAAACATAAGTTCAACTCAATTATTAGTTTGCCCGCAGAAAATAATATGAACGAAGGGAACTCACTGGCAGTCCAGTGGTTAAGGCTCTGCTTCTAAGGCAAGGGGTGTGGGTTCAGTCCCTGGTTGGGTAACTAAGACCCACATGCCTGCCATGCAGTGCTACCAATCCATAAATAGTAAATAAAATAAATACTAACGGAAAGCCTCTGAAATTAGTGATTGAGAGTTCGTATTCTCAAACATTCCCAGCAGAACCTTAAAAACCACAAGAGTTAGGAAAGCTGAATGCCACCATGCACAGGTGCTCCAGAAGACTGGCTGCTCTTCCCTAATGTGGTCGCCTTCGTGGGTGCCACCACAGATAATGTCCCTCAGATATATGCTCCTTGTAAACAAGTGTGCAAGGAAACAGGCCTGATTGATGAGAATCTCACTGAAGCTGTCTCAGGAGTTGAAAGGAAAGAAGCTTTGTTAAGACACAACTCTGAGCAATTGGAATGAACTGCCCCTGGGAATCAGATCTTCAGAGGAAGCTCTCCACTCCAATCCACTTCCTGGAGGATGAGCTCAGGGGCTGGACCCCAGATGCTGTGGCTTCTGCACCGTCAGTGCTCAGCTGGATACTGCAAACACTGGGTGAGCAGAGCAGCAGCAGCAGGCTGTGCAGATCACTGGTGCTCAGACTTTTTGGCACCAGGGACCAGTTTCATGGAAGATATCCCTTTCTATTTACATGATTGCATTTCACTGCTATGTGTCATCTGAGGATATGTATATCTACCTCATCCATGCATCTGTGCTCAGTTGAGTCTAACTCTTTGTAGCCCATCAGGCTCCTCTGTCCATGGGAGTCTCCAGGCAAGAACACTGGAGTGGGTTGCCATCCTCTCCTCCAGGGAATCTTCCTGACCCAGAAATTGAACACGTGTCTCCTCTGGCTCCTATATTGGTAGCTGGATGCTTTACCACTGAGCCACCTGGGAAAGAGCAGAAATACTACAAAATGGTATGTACGGTGTGTTTCCAAGTTCACACTCACTGACATCACACTGGTTCTTGAAATTGGCTGCAGTAAAGCATTCACACCACAGAAACCAATGAACATTACAAATACGTTGGATATTAGACATCAACAAGCACATCAGTGCTTTAGGCTCTCTTGACACTGTGAAGACAAAGAAGAACGAGGACGACGTCAGGATGGCAGAGCTCAGGAATGGCTCCCGTGCATAACAGACAGCTAGAAGGGAAATTTGGGAGCCAGGTTGATGGAGCAGAGGCTTCAGGAACCCCAGAGCCCCTTTTCCAAGGTTCTATTAGCCATTGGAGGACAAGGCCTCAAGGCAGCCTCCTTCCTGGCCTCCTACCTCATTCCCAGGGCATGAAGTTAGAGGTCAGCTCCCCACTGCCAGTAGGCACTGGGGGAGCGACTAGCATCGTTTTATTTGATGCTAGGGTCTCAACCAGTGCCTTGCAAATAGTAGGGACACAGTAAATATTTACTACAGGAATGAATAAATCCTCCAAAGCCCCTTGTGGTTCAATACACCCTATATTTCAAATCCTATAAAGTAAGAAAAGGAGTTTCCCTGGTGGCTCAGAGGCAAAGAATCCTCCTGCCAATGCAGGAGATGCAGGTTCAATCCCAGGGTCAGGAAGATCACCTGGAGAAGGAAATGGCAACCCACTGCAGTATTCTTGCCTGGGAAATCCCAGGGACAGAAGAGCCTGGCAGGCTACAGTCCATGCAGTTATAAAGAGTCAGACATGGCTGACTGACTAAATAACAATAAGGTAAGAAAAAGCACAAAACAAACCAACCATCTGCTAAACTTCTTCTTATTGGAGAATTCATGAGGGAAAAAACTGAGTATATGAAATTTCCTTTACTTTCTGGTTTAAGTAAGTTTTCTGCTTGAGTCTAAAACCTAACTATTACTTTCAATACTGTTTCTGTGGAAAAAAGTAACAGTTCCGAATAACTGATTTTAAAATAAGGTTTTAGACCGCAAATCCATTCCTAAATTAGAGAAGAAAGCCTAAATATATAGTCACCATAGCAACTTTTTCGCAAGCTCTCATAGCTTTAATCTGAGATACAGGTAAAATTTTAAAGGAAAAAAAAATTATCCAAAAAAATTAAATAACTAAAACGTTCCATAAAGATACATTCAAAAGAATGTTGAAAATGCAGGAGCTGATTTTTCAGGAGATAAAGTTAATGCTTCTTTTTGAATCTTAACACATTATTTTTAAGGCAGTCGGAAGGTTTCTTACTTGTGGCCTAGAAGGATCATCATCTCGGACGTAACTGTGCATAACTGATATTTCACACACAGTATCTGCATAAGAAACACAAATGCAAAGAGAAGGGAAGAGCTTCCAACGCACACACACATAACATAAATGCTTCCTCTAGAGAAATGCACCTAAATGTTGTGGGATGAGACTCAAAAAACCCTCTACCCCAAGATCTAATCTATGTCCCTAAAGGAATAACAACATTCTCTTGTTCTATGGATGCTCTACAGATGAAGAGCTGACTCACTGGAAACAACCCTGATGCTGGGAAAGACTGAGGGCAGGAGGAGAAGGAGGTGAGAGAGGATGAGATGGTTGGATGGAATCGAGTGCAGGACAGGGAAGCCTGGTGTGCTGCAGTCCATGGAGTCTTTAAAGAGACATGACTGAATGACTGAACAACAGATGAATTCGAGCCTCACAGGCATCTTCCATTGTGAACTGTGTGCAAAATCCCTGAAGCCCAAAACAACACACCTTCTCCTGCTGACAGCATAAACTATGTCTCCTACACCATGGCAGCCACAATTCTAGACCAGAACCATCCATCTTGGGTGGTATGCATTGGATCACAGGCTGGAGGGGCCCTGGGCAGTTCTGCTGCCTCACCTGGTGCTACTTTTCAGAACCATCTCTGCACGTAGCAGCTACTGATAGCCCCGGAAAAGCATGTTCTTCAGCCTGGTGCCTCACTTTAAGAAAACCCTTAGTAAATCATTATCCCACATACAGTTTTAAGTGCAAACTAAGTGCCTTAGGGACCTACTAGAAAAATATGCTTACAAGAATTTTTAAATAAAATGGTATGGGACTAATGAAATGGAATAGGAAAGAATAGAAAATATCAACATACATCTTATGCAGGGAGGCTGTTTACAAGTTTACATTTTTCTTCATCTGGCTGCCAAGCCAAGAGTACCTTTTACTATAGGGGACTTGTTGAGGGGACATTGACAGGAGACACTTTCGGTTGTCATAACTCCAGGAGGGTGCTATCGACATCTAGGTGGTACAGGTCAGGGAAAACCACGAAACCTCCTACAACATACAGGACAGACCACACAGCCAAGAACAATCTAGTCGCAAATGTCACCACTGCCAACCCTGGAGACAGTCACAAGTTTCAAGGCCACTAACTGAGTTGTATTTCACACCATCTGGGGGTCATTCCTATAGGACACATATGTGCACCACTGTAAGCAGAGTCTGCTAATACTTAAGAAATGAATGTAACAATAGCTTCTCAATGGACACAGTTAAAACTTAGTTCCAATTTTTTTCCTAAAAATAAAAATTACAATGCTCACTTCAGAGGGGTGTGAAACTAAAAGAGAATAAAGGATGTTGTCACAAACTAACAAAAAGATAGAGCAAGGCAGGACAGTTTCATAATTTGTAAATCCTTACTCAGAAAGTACAAAATCTCTACACATTGTGAAGAAGCCAACAGTTTCAGATCTTTTGACTTGACGGTCCTTCCATCATCAAAATCACCAGAGTAAGTTACTAGAGTTGACGAAAAAATCCTAAAACCGAAGGTAGTAAATAAGAAAGAGAGGACCAGAAAGAGAGAAATAAAGCAGAAAAAAACAAAAAAAAAAAGCCAGGAAAACACAAGCAGAAACCAACTTCCTATTCACCACTCACACATTTCAAAATACAGTGTGAGCTGGAGGTTTTCTGGTTTGAAACTGCTAAACTTCACACCTGCAGACACAGGCTTTACCTTGGAAAAGCACAGCCTGATGAAGGACTGAACACAGACAAGCTCCTCTTTGCTTTTCAAACTGTTGAGAAAGAGACAAGGCAACAGAACCACAAACTATACAGTTGCAAGTTAAGCCTTTTTTTAACCACAGTCTGGTCTAATACATTTTAATCATTATATTTAAAAGAAACCTAACCACATTCAAAAGAAGATATGTTTTCTGTCAGTAATGAGATCTCAGGGCATGCGAATTTTTCAGAAGCAGCAGCTAGTATCCAAGGGTGCATTTTTTTCATCATTTGCATTAAGCAGAAATTTTTATCAGAAGGCCAATTAATAGTCAATGTAATAGCTTTGTGGAAGGAGTACTAAATTAAGTGTGTCAACACCATACATTCATGCCTGCCCTTGTCTTGCACTCATCAAGAAAATTACAAGTGAAGCTTTGTTCTCACAATGATGGCCAATCACTGGCAACTCATGACAATACTCTAGATGATTCCAGTTGCTTTAAACATCTGGCAGAAACAATGCCATGAGAGGAACCTAGTCCCTGCAGATCTTTCACAAGGAAGCAAAGAAAAAAACAATCAAGGCTCACAGTCTAACATCATTT
>NW_011495023.1:1066377-1073638 GCF_000754665.1 Bison bison bison | reverse complement strand
TAGGATCTATTTTAAAATTCTGGAAAATATCTCATGTTCAAGTGTTCTATATCCAACAGAAATATATACAGAGTCCATATAAAAGGAAAATGACTTTTATTAAACCATTTTCTTTAAAAATCAAGCCAACATTGATGGCTCAGACAGTAAAGAATCCACCTGCAATGTGGGAGACCTGGGTTCGATCCCTAGGTTGGGAAGAGCCCCTGGAGAAGGGAACACCCAACCATTACAGTATTCTTGCTAGAGAATTCCATGAACAAAGGAGCCTGGCAGAATACAATCCATGGGGTCACAAAGAGACGGACACAGCTGAGTGAGCACATTATATACTCATAGAATATTACATACTCATATATTATGTGTATACTTAAAGGCTATCAAAATCCTCAAAATTCTAGACTTTAAATTCTAAAATTTAAAGTAACTATGTAATTCTAGCTTTAAATTTCTACAGTAATCCAAAACAATTCAGATCTGATCACTTACAAAAAATGGGACTAGAAGATAAGTTGGAAGTGATTTAAATGTTATCTATGCAGGTGGCCAAAAAGAAAGAGTTCAATCATATACTGGTTCAAGATAATACCTGCCTTTATAATGCCCTACAGGTTCTCAAAGTGTGGTCTCTGGCCAAGAGCATCAGCACCATGTGGCAACTCATTAGAAATGTAAATGATTAGGCCTCAAGCCAGACCTACTGAGTAAGAAACTTGGGGGCTGGAAGTCTGTTTTTCTGAACCCTCCAGCAACTCTAATCCAAAGTCAAGTTGGAGAAGCACTATCCTAACCTGCAAGAAAGTGCTAAGACTTCCTGTGCTAAGCAACATCCACAACTCAGCCCATTTCACCCTCATGATAGTTTCATGATGTAGGAACTTGTATTCTCATGACTCTGGAGCAGCTCTGGCTCAGTCATATTAAACACTAAGCTGAGGCTCTAAGAAGTAGTATGAAACCAAAGTCTGCTGCTAACCATTATTGCCCACCACACACGGGGAGTGTCCCTCCCTTCCTGCTTTCACAGAACCAGGCTCATCCACTCGGTAACTTGCACACGCTTTGTGCAAATGGATAGCTTTCCTGAGGATGTAATTCCAGTTTCTATAACACACAGAAAGTCCCACACTCATTGATGCTACTCCCTCATCAAAAAATAGGCAGGGTGTGGATTTCAGATAGCCATTGGAGTCCTCTTCCATTAATTCAATTTTTTATTTAATTGCTTGAAAGAGTAACTTATGTGCAGCCCATCTTGCCATCTTTACAATGTGATCACCCATTCCTAAATCAAGGCCAGGTTTCCACAACTCGCTCATCTCTAACCAAAATCCTAACTGCTTCAATTTAAGGGGCGAGTTGAGAGAGACAGAAGTAACAGACCCTCTGGGACAGACTCTCTGGGAGTAGAGCTTTCAAAGTAGCCTGAGGCCCCTAAAGATCTAGGAAATGAGAGATGTGAGGAACCAAATATCACATTGCTGGAAAGCACTTGTCAAGAGAGAGAGATATGTGGAAGACATGTCCGTGAGAATCTAGACACATGGATGTTGAGAGGGAAAACACTGAGAAGAATTCTATCACGAATATATAACGACACCCTTCACTATACACAGGAGGAGATGTTTTAAATAAATCACTGAACATCCATAGTATTTTAAACCAATATAGCTATTACAATATATGTCCACAGACATTGAAAGGAGAACAAATGATATACTCCAAAATATTAACAGCTTTTAAAATAATTTTTATTATTTTTTGGCTGCCTCCCTGCTGCATGAGGGATCATCATTCCCAAAGAGGGATGGAACCCGAGTCCCCTGCAGTGGAAGTGCAGTCTTAACCACTAGACTGCTACGGAAGTCCCTCAAATACTAACATATTGTAGTCAACATCTGATGTTGTAGAATTACAGGAGACTTATTTTCCAGCTTTTACTCCTTTGTTTTTCAACATCTTATACTCCTGCATTGCAGGTGGATTCTTTATGATCTGAGCCACAACCAAAGCCAATCTTACAAGTTTGTTTTAACGTACAATGTATATTTACGATAAAATAAAATTAGAAAAAAATACCATATGTAAATTATATGTTCTATAGTTCTAGAACCTAGTAAATATTCAACATATAGAATGATGTCAATGTAATAATAAAAAATTGTTTAAAATTCTGAAGTTAATACTTTATATTATTCACTAAAACACTGAATATACTAGATGAATACATTTTTGTACAAAGAAGAAAAATAGTACTTTGCAGATCACAGCAATTAGCAATACTCATTTTATTAACAAGATTCAGGGTTCCACTGAAAACAAATATATAGCTTTTGTTTTCACTGTATTAAGTAAGTACATTTCTCTCCTTTTATACTGTTTTAAATATTTAATGTATTCTCCTGGTTCAATACAATGAATGAGCACATTAGAATTTAAGGCCACTTAGGTCTGCCTAGTCAAGGCTATGGTTTTTCCTATGGTCATGTATGGATGTGAGAGTTGGACTGTGAAGAAGGCTGAGTGCTGAAGAATTGATGCTTTTGAACTGTGGTGTTGGAGAAGACTCTTGAGAGTCCCTTGGACTGCAAGGAGATCCAACCAGTCCATCCTAAAGGAGACCAGTCCTGGGTGTTCATTGGAAGGACTGATGCTAAAGCTGAAACTCCAGTACTTTGGCCACGTCATGTGAAGAGTTGACTCATTGGAAAAGACTCTGATGCTGGGAGGGATTGGGGGCAGGAGGAGAAGGGGACGACAGAGGATGAGATGGCTGGATAGCATCACCAACTCGATGGACATGAGTTTGAGTGAACTCCGGGAGTTGATGATGGACACGGAGGCCTGACGTGCTGCAATTCATGGGGTCGCAAAGAGTCGGGCACAACTGAGAGATTGAACTGAACTGAACTGAACTGATTATTGCCAGAACACAAATGAAATTATCTGAAAAGGCAAAAAATTATTAGCCTGTTGTCTAGTTTTCAAACACACAAAGCAAGAAATATTTTTAAATTGCTTAACTTACTACAAGAGTTATTTTTATAAAATTTACTTATTCAATATTTGATAAGATTGCAGAAATTTTCCTAGTATCCAGTGGCAAATGAAACTTTCAAATCTTCATGCAAATTTATGCAAGGGGTGACATTATTGAACTATCCATAAAAAAGTTAGGGGGACACTCCCACTGTCAGCCAGTTCCCACCAGCCAGTCAATTCAATGAATGTTCACCATTTATAGTAATTGACAAGAGGAAATAGGTAAAAACAAGATTACTCTGCTTAGTTTCTTTATTTTCATACAACTGTTTAAAAATAGAACAGTAGGGGTGTTTCAAAGACAGATACGTAGAATTTTTTACCAAACATTTGAAGGATAAATAATATAAATAATCTGCCAGAATTACACATCATTTTTCCCCTTGGGAAGATAAATGTTACATATACCATGTGTATTAAATAATTATGGCTGGAGATAATCACAGTACACATAAAACATATGCATCACTGCCCAGAATTCAGCTAGAGATTTATGATACTGAGACATACAGCTTCTAAGCTCTGTTAGGAAATTGCACGTTTAGCTCTTAATAATACCTAGAAGTGCTCATCAAGACTGAGGAAGACTACCAGGGGGGAAAGCAGCAGGGAGATTGGGATTGACAGATACACACTACATTATATAAAACAGATGACTTACTGTCTAGCACAGGGAACTCTACTCAATACTCTGTAATGGCCTAAATGGAAAAAAAATCTAAAAAAGAGAGGATATATGTACATGTCTAAGTAAGTCACTGCGCTGTATAGCAGAAACTAACACAACATGTAAATCAACTATACTCCAATAAAATTTTTTTAAAAAAGAAAAAAAATTGGCGAGGCAATGCTAAGTTTGCAATCGGATGGATTACTACTGAGAGTTTTCTTCTTCTCCTCAAATAACCTGACATCTATTGCTCAAGTAGCAACTCAAATTAAAATACTGCTTAATGATGAGAGAAAAAATATGCTGTGTAACAGAAAAACATATTTCAGGCAATGACTATGTTTAAAATGGCTAATTAACCAGCAAACTCTGACCATCACTTCTAGTAACTACTGAAAAATTAGCTGACATAAACATAAACAATCCCCCATGACTTCATATATGTATGTGGTTGTGGTTCTCTGGGCTCTAAAAGCTAACAAGATGGTGACAAGTTATACAATGGGGGCCTCAGTCTCTATGATCAAGCTCACCAACTCCCCATTTGATGTTTTGGATTTTATCAGTTAGCCAGGCTGTTCTTTAAAATTTTATTTGAAAGGAATAACACTGATTTACCCTGGAAACCCAGTTTTCTATAATTCAAAATGATCTCTTTCTCTCTTCCTTTCATTTTTAAATATCATTTCCCACAGAAGTTTCTCCACTGTTTAAAAGAGGATGAAGCTCACTCCCCGAACAGCATTAAAATCTGACCTTAAGCATAGTGGTTTATGAACAATCCTCCTCAACACACCAGCCTTCCGAACAAGAAGTGCTGTTCTTCTCTTTTATTTGAAGACCAACGTGAAGAACTAAAGAAAAGTGGTAGTAGAGTCTCCTTTGCTTGACTTCATTTTGTAAACACTTTGAACAGGATTGCCCCCTACAAGTTCTTGTTCAGCCTCTATCACATCCCAAATCCTCTTGCCTGTTCATCACTCTCAGAAGTTAGGTCATGTGTAGTGGTCAGCTTTCAACTGACCAGGAGCAAAATGATTCAGGGAATATCCACCACTGGATCTTCTTTCTGCTGAATCAGACCAACCAAACTACCCTAACATCTATACAGAAGATGAGCAGGAGCTGGAAAACCAAACTGCAACAATCAGATACTCTCATCTCAACAGTCACACTTTTCAAAGGTTTTAGCTGGTATCTTTCAACAATGGAAACTTCAAGCCACTATGTCTTTCCATATATTAACTGTGATATCTTTTAAAATCCAGTATCTTGGAAACTGCTCACAAATAATGCTGATTCTCCCATGAGAAACTTTGGATTACAAGCCCTGCTGGGATACACTATGGGTTTATCTCAACAGAACTTGGATGGTTCCCTTGGATTTGGAGCACTTGACCACCTTCCTCCTCTGAAGGTCTTAGATTTTATGATGCACCTTTTATCTAAAGTTGAAAATGCAATATAGCCCCACACCTTCACTTTACAAAGGTGAGAATCTCCTGTCTGTATTGAATCCACAACAGTAAGACCAAAATATCATGGGCTTCCTATTGGCTCAGTGGTAAAGAACCTGCCTGCCAATGCAGAAGACTCAAGAGACCAAGTTCTATCCCTGGGTCAGGAAGATCCCCTAGAGAAGGAAATGGCAAACTCACTCCAGTATTCTTGCCTGGAAAATTCCATGGACAGAGGATCGTGGCAGGCTACAGTCCATGGGGCCACAAAGACTCAGACATGACTGAGCATGCACACATGCACGCATGCAGTACGTGATGGGATGAGTTTTGTTGCTGTTGTTGAACTTGGCTCTAGGAATTGATCAGCAGCCAGATTCAGAGCTGGGAAATGACTCACTGTGAGTCACAGTGGTCACCAGACAGGGCTCAGGTCAAAACCAGTGCAGACACAGTTGACAGAGGAACCCCAGGCCTCCTCTCTGGTCCCCCGAACCTGAGTCCCCAGGGCAGGCCCCAGGAGACATACAAGAAAACAGCCTGGAGCTGGGGGTTCCTAGTCAGGTTCTACATTCAGAGGAGAAAAGGCCTTTGTACATCTCTGAACAATAGCAAAATAATTGCAAAAATGATGTATTGGATAAACTGCAAATTCTCAGGGCAACTACAGAGAGGTAAAGGGGGATGAACAGATGAGGCGGACAAGATGCCTGGCTCAGTGGAACATGACCCATCTGAAGGATGCATGTTTTTATGAAACATACGAATGACACTGGGAGAAAATGTGGGAAGAATAACAAGCATGAAACAAAAAGCAAGAGTGAGAAACAAAAGATGACATTAATCACATATTTGGGTTTTAGAAGAAAGGTGGGTTTTTGTTTTTATAAAGTCCATTGGGCCAAATAAGCTGTAACATATAAACAGGCAATGTTCTGTTAAGAAAGAAAAAAAAAAACAGAGTTTCACCATAACATATACAATTCTACAAAATAATCCATCAAATTCTGCCGAGGCAGACCCCGGAGCTGGCATCCAAGGCCCAGGAAAGGTAAAAGCTGAAACTGCACACTGCCATTTCATGCATTTTACGGCTAGGCCAGGATGCATTTAATGCACAAATGCCAGCAATTCCAGGGCAGGATACAAAAACTTATTATGGATGTGCTTAAGTTAATGTTTACTATCCATCAGCTATTCTAGTGCCAATTAGCACCTTTAAAATCATGTGTAAATATTTGAAAAACATGTTAGCAATTAAAGAGAGGAAATATTCCACATTAAAATCAGGAAGAGACTTTAGGTTAAATGCTAAAAGGTAACTATATTCTCAGAACATCAAGCTTCATGGCATAACCCAAAATGCTATATGTGCTCTAAACTAAAAATACAATGCGTAGATCCTATTTAAAATTCAGTAAATGCCAATTATTATTTACTGCTTTCAAAGCTAACAGGTCCTCTAATTGAATACAAGAGGTTTTAAACTTAGTGCATCATTAACTTAAACTCCATGTTAGTGATGAAGTGTTAACAAATGCTTTCAGTGAACTAAGAAGGTGAAAAATTTTGAAGAAAGGTAGCTTAGGTTCTTTCTTTGTACTAACCTTTTAATGCTTGCCTTTTTTAAATAATAGAAAAAGCTAGAGTGCCTGGCCCATGGCTTACTGTCAAGCTTCCTTCTTATACAATCTAAAAAGAAGATAAATTCTTCATCATTTAAAGAGTTTATTTTCTAAGAAGAGTAATTCCCATGTGTTAAAAAAAGAAATGTAATATAAATCGAAAGAAACTTAAAATGCCAAGTTAACCAACTTACGAATAAGGCCAATGACAACTCAATAGCCTTTCATCAGGAATCAGGATACCACAGAATGGGGGCCATTTTTTAAGTGTTGAGCTTTAAGACTGGGACAAAAAAACTTTTAATAGTAGGAACTGATATAGTTTTATTAAACCACACTTTTCTGCTTTATTGACTATGCCTAAGCCTTTGACTGTGTGGATCACAATAAACTGTGGGAAATTCTGAAAGAAATAGGAATACCAGACCACCTGACCTGCCTCTTGAGAAACCTATATGCAGGTCAGG
>NW_011495023.1:1042309-1066243 GCF_000754665.1 Bison bison bison | reverse complement strand
TGAAAGTGAAAGAGGAGAGTGAAAAAGTTGGCTTAAAGCTCAACATTCAGAAAACGAAGATCATGGCATCCGGTCCCATCACTTCATGGGAAATAGATGGGGAAACAGTGGAAACAGTGTCAGACTTTATTTTTTTGGGCTCCAAAATCACTGCAGATGGTGACTGCAGCCATGAAATCAAAAGATGCTTACTCCTTGGAAGGAAAGTTATTTCCAACCTAGATAGCATATTGAAAAGCAGAGACATTACTTTGCCAACAAAGGTCCATCTAGTCAAGGCTATGATTTTTCCTATGGTCATGTATGGATGTGAGAGTTGGACTGTGAAGAAGGCTGAGCGCTGAAGAATTGATGCTTTTGAACTGTGGTGTTGGAGAAGACTCTTGAGAGTCCCTTGGACTGCAAGGAGATCCAACCAGTCCATTCTGAAGGAGATCAGCCCTGGGTATTCTTTGGAAGGAATGATGCTAAAGCTGAAACTCCAGTACTTTGGCCACGTCATGTGAAGAGTTGACTCACTGGAAAAGACTCTGATGCTGGGAGGGATTGGGGGCAGGAGGAGAAGGGGACGACAGAGGAAGAGATGGCTGGATGGCATCACTGACTCGATGAACGTGAGTCTCAGTGAACTCCGGGAGTTGGTGATGGACAGGGAGGCCTGGTGTGCTGCGATTCATGGGGTGGCAAAGAGTCGGACACGACTGAGCGATGGACCTGAACTGAACTGAACTGAACACTTTCACAATGAGAAAAATAAAAATGAATCACAAAATCATTCACTCAAGGGGAAAAGAGTAAGATATTTTGAGGGTAGTGAATAAAATATTTGAAGATGAACTGATTGAAAATGGACACATAGTTTTGCCTTTTAAAAAGAGTAACTATACTGTTAGCTTTCAAGACATGGACTGTGGTCCCAGTCCATTCAAACAGGACAATGCTGCCACTATTCTTCTTGAAGAACATGTTGGGAAGTTATACTTCCATTTTTAAAATTCCATTAGAAAACAAAATCTTGTCTATTGCATGTATGGCAAAATGATCTAGAAAAAATTTAAATCAAAATAACTAAGGAACAAAACAAAGTTATAAGATCAAAGAAGAATGAATACTTCAAGTTTTGCTTCAACTACTACAAAGTTTTTTTCCAAAGAGGTGGATCATGAAACCTTCACAACTGAATACATACCTTTCATTATTATTTTATTATCCTTATTATTTTCTAATGTCCTCAAGATGTTTCAGGTTCTTTTTATAATCATAGGACCACTTTGCCCAAGTTCAGTGCCATCTCTAATTTTCTGAGAAACGCCTCCACTTAACTGCACACCCACCAGCCAAAGGGGTGTGTGGGTCCACTTCATCTCCACACACACTGTCGTCATCACTGCGTCCACACCCTCCCCTTCCCGTGACACTGATGACATCAGAGGTGGACCTTTGATCTAAATTAGACCGACTGAAAACCTACAAGGAAACTTACATGTGCGACTGACAGACTGAAAGGGGCGGAGACTAATATAAGGCACCGGTGTGGATGTTGAGACAGACAAATAATAACGTGGAAACAGGACCGAAGAAAGCTGCTCTTGGGGAGGAAAAATAAAAAAGAATTCCAGAAGCAAGTAAGAAAGCACAGCATAAAAAGAGACCTTTTGGTTTTCCTAAGGACTTTACAGTCTCTGTTCCCATTAACTTCTTGCACTATTGAGGTCATGAAGAACCCCTCTGGTACTGTTCCATTTTTCTTATGCTAATCTGATTTGGCTATTGTTATGTGGAATATCAAGAAACTCAACTGAATAGGCCCTAACATCCTATGTGGAACAAAGATTTAATATATGCAACATGCTACCACTCCTCAATCCTGCGGCTTAAGATCTTTTAGATGGACAACATTATTACGATTGGGTTTTTTATGCCCAGGTCTGTTTCGATCATGAATCTCAAGGGTGATAACTATCCCTCCCCAGCAACTCGTTCCCCTCCCCACCCAGCCCACTGTCCTTCACCTTTCTAAGTTCCACCCAAAGTACCTATACAAGGATATTTCTGATTCACAGATAGTCTATATTTCATTCAAAATCTTTCTGAACACATACACATATCTGACCCCAACCCACCAGCAGGGACAGGTGATAGAAACAGGTACAATAGTCCATTTAGCTTTTTCTCACAGCCTGTAGCACAGCAATGCTTAAAGGACCCAGAGATTCACACAGGACAGAGAAGTGTCCAAACAACATCCATACCAAAGGAAGTCACTGTTACCACTATAAGGTGCTTTTATTCTGAGTGGTTTGGGCATGAAAATAGATGAGGATTACTAAGCTACTTGAAAAGTAGGAACTCTACTGAATATTTGTTCAAAAAAATAAATTCAACTTTATTTAAGAAAGTTCAAATTTATTCAAAATTGCTTTATTCAATTTTGTATCCTTGGTACCCAAAACATCTTGTAGAATATAGTACATGCACAGAAAATAATTACCAACCAGAATAACTAGAAAATATAAAAAGCATGATGATGCCAGGATTGTTTCTCAATCAAAGATGCAGACAACTGCGGTGTTCCTGTTGTTGCTGTTGTTTAGTAGCTCAGTCATGTCCGACTCTTTGCAACCCCATGGACTGCAGCCCGCCAGGTTCCGCTGTCCATGGGATTTCCCAGGCAAGAATACAGGAGTGGGTTGCGATTTCCTTCTCCAGGGGATCTTCGCAATCCAGGGACTGAACCCAGATCTCCTGCATTGCAGGCAAATTCTTTACCACTGAGCCACCTGGGAAGCCCAAATTTTTGTGACTGTGGCACACAGCATGCTAGATTATAGTTCCCCAACCATGGATCGAACCTGTACCACCTACAGTGAAGACACAGAGTCTTAACCGCTGGACCACTTGTCCATATATAACAGCTATGGGTAAAGATCTTCCAAAACACACTTCTCCATAGAAGATGCCAAATATTTCTCAGCCCTGACTTACTCGTGCATGTGGCTGCACATGCCTCTGCTCTGAAGTATTGAATGAGTCATTATACCCTTCCCTGTTACAGCCCAAATGATCTAGCACAGCCACACCAGAGGTGCATTTGTGACTGGAGTATTCCAAAAACACTTGGAGTGGATGCCGTTACAAAGTTGTAGTTCTTAACAGAAATACTGCTTTGTTTTATCAGCTATGGGTATGGAATTACAGAAAAGATGCACGTTGTAAACTATCTCATTGCCTTCACCTTTAGGAGAGAGAAAATTCTTACCATTCCTACTAATTCCTTTTCTCAACATGTTAAGTCCTAAGTAACCTGAGAACAAGTCCTATTTCCTTTCTGATGGTCCCCCTGACTCTCTAATATGCAAGAGTGTGAAGATGCCTACTGCAAACACAGTGTCTGTGCCTCAGCTTCCATGATGTCCCCTCCCGCTAAGTGTGCACACTGAGCTTTTATTCCAATTACAGGGAACCAGAGATCAATTAGATGCTCACTTCCAAACCCACACATTTGCTATTTCTTCTCCCTGAAATAAACAACTCATCTAGAATTAAAAGATTTTTTTCCCAAAGTCTTAAGTTTTCTGGAGCCTCTATCCCCAAACACTCCCTCTTGTCATTCTTCTGTCCTTGGTCCACACACCCTGTTAATCCTGGCCCCATGCTCTGCCTTCTACTCCAGCTCATTGTGCACATCTTACAAGAGATCGATCTGCCTGAATTGATTTTATTGGCAAAGTAGTATTTTTCATGGATCTAAGATAAAAAGGCTTGTAGGCTAATTGGTGCAAATTTGTTATGATTTTCTATAAACCATGGTTGAGGTGTCTTGCTCTCCTATTTGTAACTACTAAGTACCTGTGCATTTTTAGGCAAGGGTCACAAAATCTAGTGGAGAAGGAAATGGCAACCCACTCCAGTATTCTTGCCTGGAGAATTCCATGGATAGGGGAGCCTGGCAGGCAACAGTCCATGGGGTCACAAAGAGTCGGACATGACTGGGCAACTCACATTTTAATAAGCATACTCACCTGTGATAATATTGCATAGAACTATTCACACACATAGACTCAAAGGCACAGAAAACACAGGACATCTAGACAAGTTCCATGGAAGAATGTCAGAATGCAGGCGGTAACACTGTATGCACTATAGTTACGTAAGATGTTAACATTCACTCACTCATAAGGTCTAGAGAATTAGACAGAAATGGTTTTTAAGCCCAATTTTATTGTGAACTGCCAGCATCTAGAGCTTTTATAACACTTTCTAAAAGAAAAATAAAACATTGAGCTATAAATTCTACCTGAGTCTCAATAGTTACCAGTCAGAATAGACACACACCAATGAAAGAAAAAAACAGTATTACTGCCTTTTTAACATCTCAGCAAGTCAAGGTTCCTTAAGTGAATGCCCACATGTCAATGCCATAATGTCCTCTGTAAATCATTATTTCATAGTTTAATAAAGAGTTACTCATCGAAAAGAAAGACACACAATAACTGGTGAAAAGGATGACTCCCAGGACAGCAATATAATCTGACCTTACTTACTCAGTAAGAACAGAAATGATCGTAACAACAAAAACACACTTGAGAGGCTTCTACCACGTGTCAAAGTGAAGAAGATTGGGTGCATTTAAGAAGAAATGGATGTACTTATTTTAAGATTACCCTGGAAGCTGAATGAAGATCTTTCGCGTTGTATAGAAATGGGCATTTAAAATGAGTCTGTGAAGAGAGTTTTCTTTTTTAACAAAATATTGTTTACAAAGTAAAAAAAATTTAAGCTTGAATTAGAAGCTGACATAGGTCATATGCTTTAATCATGTGCATCATAAATACCAGTATATTCTACTGAGTAACTCAAAATAGTGGTAAATATTTGGCTTTCCAGAAAAAAAAAGTGCTTAATTTATAATTATATATGAGGAACTGCAACTAACCATGATTCCTAAAGAAGGAATCAGAGTCCAAAGCAGCATTTTTTAGGGTACTTTTCCTAACCTTTTGAAGGCTGACTTTACCATACCCTGAGTACTTTTTCTAGTATGTTTTGTACTGGCACATTGGCACGTAATATCACTACTTTTCAAACCCAGAACAATTGTCCTTCAAAACTAGGCCGTGCAGAAAAAGTTAATGATACCAAATACCAAAAGCAAAAACTTTTATATATGTTAATTCTAATTCTTAATCTCTAATGCAGAAAGAGTTTAAGAGGTTCTTACATGTGTAGGGCTTGAGGATGAAAAAAGGACACAAGCCTAGTACAGACAATGTCACAGAAAACTAAAAAAATCTGCTAAATGGAAATACATTCATTTTTGGTTTCCTCCATGTAATGAATTTTTTAAATTTATCTTTTTAATCCATGAATCAGTGAGGACAATATTTTACTATTTATAAGTACAAAGCAACACTCTCCGAGGTACACCAGGGTACACTTAAGTCTGTAATATCATTAACTACAGTAAATGCACTTTGCTGCTGCTGCTGCTAAGTCGCTTCAGTCGTGTCCGACTCTGTGCGACCCCAGAGAAGGCAGCCCTAGGCAGTGTATCACGGAGAAGGCAATGGCACCCCACTCCAGTACTCTTGCGTGGAAAGTCCCATGGACGGAGGAGCCTGGTGGGCTGCAGTCCATGGGGTTGCAAAGAGTCGGACATGACTGAGCAACTTCACTTTCACTTTTCACTTTCATGCATTGGAGGAGGAAATGGCAACCCACTCCAGTGTTCTTGCCTGGAGAATCCCAGGGACAGGGGCGCCTGGTGGGCTGCTGTCTACGGGGTCGCACAGAGTCGGACACGACTGAAGCAACTTAGCGGCGGCAGCAGCAGGAAGTATATCAAAGTAGAATTAACTAAAGATATATTTCAATTAGAAAATGCTTTAAAGTAACAAAATCAATGAAAATTTAAATTTATTCTGTCAAATATAAATGTTTGTCACTGTATGTGTGTAAATTATACTGTCAGTCTCAACATAGCCACGTGGTTTGTTAAGGTGCAAAAAAATCAATAAGCAATTCTCTAAAGGGTATACCAAAAACTTCCAGAATACACTAGATATCTGGTCATAGATAAAGGACTTTTTTTTTTAATTTTTGATACACGGTTATAGTATTAAAAAAATTTCCTATGTTTGAAAGTTAATGTCAACAGATGCAAGAACTTTATGCTTAAAACTCCAGGGAGACAAAGCCTTGCAAGAATGGGGCCAGTACCTTGTCATCTAGTTTGGGATTGGGGGAGTGACTGGGAACAGCAGAAGGCACGCAGGTCCAAGGAGCTCTTTTATGCCTTTTTAAGACAATAGTATTAAATTTTGATCACGTTTTCATGAGTTCCAAAGGATAGCAAGGGGAACAAAGTGTCAGCTCTCCTTTTGATCTGAAGCATTTGGAACTAACTCAGCATTTTTACGCAAAAATGACAGGATCTAAGGTCAAATTAGTCTCTATCCTTTCCTTCTGGGAATGTACTCAGATGAGGGCTCTCTCAAACCACTGTTTAGGGTAAGGTTTTAGAGCAAAAACAAACAAAAAGATTAAAAATTAATTAATTAAACAAATAGTATTGTTCAAACAAATTAAACAATACTATTGGTAAAACAGGTGACACAGCTAGTCAATATTAAGAACACCAACAGCTGAGTTTCTGATCCTGAGAAGGGTACAGGGAACAGAAATACTCTTGATTACTCCAATTACTGATGCAGATTACACCCTGTCTCTAATCTTGGCAGCAGTGAGGTAAGAAGAGGATTGATACAAGAAATCCCCTTTACCACTACCAAACATTTCGTGTTACAGGAATTAAATTATTCCAACCTCCAGTGTTCATCATGGCAACAGCAAAGATGAAATGATGGGAATCTTATCTTGCTAAAAGTTGACCAATTGCTTTGCCTTTTTCCTCTAATTTCAAACCAGTATCTGATTTGTCACTTCCAATTTCCATTTATCCTTGTCCAAAATCATATTCAGTAAAACCAAGTACAGGGTCGAAGCCACGTTGAAATGTCTTCCTCCAAGTAACTGGACGCGCGCTTAGGACCATCAGTGGAGCCGCCACACCCTCCTCCAAGGACAGAGCTCTCGTTACTCTATTCTTCCATTTCAGTTTTCCATCTCCCAAGTTTCTTACAGGAAATTTCACAGGAGGGATCACCATTTAAAGTTTTTTTAAGTCTATCATTTATATAACTATTAAAACCATTTTTTAAACCAATCAGAACATAGTTTCAACCAAATGAATCATCATCTTCTGGTAAGAAAATGAGAGGCATAAAGAAAAATATGGTCTTTTTAACTCACTAAAAGTAATGAGATTTGTTTAACTTAAATAAAGTAATACAAGATTGCCTGGAGAAGTATCAATAACCTCAGATATGCAGATGACACCACCCTTATGGCAGAAAGTGAAGAAGAACTAAAGAGCCTCTTGATGAAAGCAAAAGGGGAGAGTGAAAAAGTTGGCTTAAAGCTCAACATTCAGAAAACTAAGATCATGGTATATGGTCCCATCACTTCATGGGAAATAATGGGGAAACAGTGGTGGAAACAGTGGCTGATTTTATTTTTTTAGGCTCCAAAATCACTGTAGATGGTGATTGCAGCCATCAAATTAAAAGACGCGGAAAGAAGGTGAAGATGGCGGCGGCCAGGGCAGGGGTCCTGGGAGTCCGATGGCTGCAAAAGGCAGCCGGAAACGTGGTGCCGCTAGGTGCATGGACAGCCTCCCACATTACCAAGGACATGCTCCCGGGACCCTATCCCAAGACCCCAGAAGAACGGGCTGCCGCCGCCAAGAAGTATAATATGCGGGTTAAAAAAAAAAAAAATTAAAAGACGCTTACTCCTTGGAAGGAACGTTATGACCAACCTAGATAGCATATTAAAAAGCAGAGACGTTACTTTGCCAGCAAAGGTCCGTCTAGTCAAGGCTACGGTTTTTCCAGTGGCCGTGTATGGATGTGAGAGTTGGACTATGAAGAAAGCTGAGCACCGAAGAATTGATGCTTTTGAACTGTGGTGTTGGAGAAGACTCTTGAGAGTCCCTTGGACTGCAAGGAGATCAAACCAATCCATCCTAAAGGAAATCAGTCCTGAATATTCATTGGAAGGACTGATGTTGAAGCTGAAACTCTAATACTTTGGCTACCTGATGCGAAGAGCTGACTCACTTGAAAAGACCCTGATGCTGGGAAAGATTGAAGCGGGGAGGAGAAGAGGAGAAGAGGATGACAGAGGATGAGACGGTTGGATGGCATCACTGACTCAATGGACATGAGTTTGAGTACACTCCTGGAGTTGGTGATGGACAGGGAGGCCTGGCGTGCTGCGATTCATGGGGTCGCAAAGAGTTGGACATGACTGCGCGACTGAAGTGAACTGAACCATGACACTGCAATCATTCAACCTTCTAAAGGCAACCACATTTTGTATTGCCATTCTTTTAGTTACCCAGGTTATAAACTTAATATGTTGAGGACAGACAAAACTGACTGTTTGAGGGGATTTTGTTTTAATATCTTGAAAATTAGAAGTTAAAATATGTGCTTTAGAATGAGTTGCTGGAGTGGCAGTGCTAAACAGACGTACTTACATATTCTCTGTAAGATTATTATGAAGCATTTTACAAGTTCTATATCCAATTTCCATTTACTAAAACAGTTTTATTCATTAAGAAAATTTTTGCTAATATGAGAATATGGAACACTATGTCTTGGAGATAGAATCTGTTCATACATGAAAATTCATACCTGTCTTCAAAAAGAACTAAGGTAAATCAGTTTACCATAAAGTAAAATTAAGAGCATCAGTTAATATTCTGATGTCCAAAAGGAATAAGAAACCGCACTTTATAATAGAAAGAGCTTCAACTTCAGAGAACCACGTTTCTTTCAGCAGATCCTGGCCCCACCACCTTGGACTGCTTAACCCTGTCTATCCATGAAATGGAGTTAATAGTTTCTACCTCATGGGGATTTTATGAGGAGAAATTATATAGTAATTAATTCATCCTCTGGTTGGTAGGCTCTAGATACCCAAATATTAGCTTTTGTTCACATATAAATAAATACTACTTATCTATGTCTTTATAATGCACCCGACTGTGGATCAAAAGATCCCAGGCTTGCCTCCTGGCTGGTTCCGTGGGACAAGTGCTCTCTGGGCTTCCCAGGTGGCACTGGTGGTAAAGAACCCACTGCCACTGCAGGCCCCATAGGAGATGCAGGCTCGATCCCTTGGTTGGGACTGATTCCCCGGAGGAGGGCATGGCAATCCACTTCTGTATTCTTGGCTGAAGAGTCCCATGGACAGAGGAGTCCGGCAGCCTACAGTCTATAGGGTTGCAAAGAGTTGGACAGACTGAAGCAACTTAGCAGACACACACATTTACGTATCAGTAAAATATAAAAATAAATGCTACAACGTTACTCAGTATCCTTTCCAAACTCTTGTGTCACTAACTGAACCCCAATTTTTCAGTATCTATTTGTCTCTGATTGGCTCTATGACTTCTTATAATTTCTTTTCATTTTCAAGGTCTGCTCAGAGAAGAATAAGGGACTCAGTTCTAGCCCACAGGTCAGCAGGTGAAGCCTTCCTAGGACTTTGGAGATGGGCTTCACACTCATATTGCTGGAATGTGCGAGACGGAGCGACTACAGTTCTTTTGTGATTCTGGGAAGAACCAGCCTCGATGCTGAGGATGACAGAAAAGAAAGAATTGGGTCCCTCTTATTGAACATTATTGAATTCCATGATTAATGAAATAATCTCAGTCTATAGTTATGTCATTAATATATAATTTTTCATTTACTGATAGAATAAAAACAACTAACACTTCTCAAATGTTCACTGTAATTCATGTATTTCTTACTACAAAGTTATGCGGTAAGTATATCTCTTATCCCACTTTAGAGACAGGTCAACCGAGGCCCAAAAAAGCCAAGTAACTTGTCCAGATGCACAGAAGTATTAACTTGATGAATCAAGATTAAGTTCAGGAAACTGGCTCTCAAGTCCACTCATTATTGTTAACCAATACTGTCTGTGGAACGAATAGCATTAAAACAAATTCAGACCATCAGTGATATTAATTGCTGACCAGAAACCCAAGATAACTTATTGTCCAATTATACTCAATTATGAGAGCTAGTTTAATTATATAAAGAGTTCTTCATCTGGTCACTATTGAAAACCATATGGCCAGATAGAAGATATAATGTCGAAAGATTTAATACCATTTTTCCTGTCTCAATAAACTCAAGAAAACACAGAGTTGTTTGCAGCAACTCTGTGCTGCAAATTATTTATTCCTAAAGTCTGAATTTTCACAAAGTGATTTTGATGCATAGTACACCTGGGAAGCTCTGCCTTGGGTTTTTATGGATGATGACCTTCACTTTTCAAATGGGAAAGGACAGTGGTACTTTCCTTTAAGAGTGTGTGTAAGTGCACAACACTAATTAGAGCACCAGAGTTGGTGCAAGGAAGACAACCTTCAAAAAAATGTAGAATTCAAATAATCGTGATTATTGGCTTTTCCTAATTTGGCCCATTTTCTAGATGGCAAAAAAACAAAAATGAAAGTCAGGATTCAGCTATTGTTCCACTCTATCAAAAGGAAAATGCCAGTCAAAGATTAAACAAAATCCCTTGAAAGTCCAACTGAACACATTCCACTGATCCTAGGGTCACCCCAAGGAAAAAGCAGGAAGGGGGCTCTTCATAGTGTGGGGGGATTCCAAAGTTCAGTCAACAGCCCCCTGCAGCGTGGGTGAGGGTTCCACCCATGAGGGTTCCACAATGGCCAGCCCTGTCAACACCATGGCACAGTATGAAAATTTCTACTTTGCAGAAAGTTTTGAACTATTTTTTTTTTCCAGAGATTGACAGATAGAGCTGTGCATTCTTGAAAATGATGTGAAAACAACACGAAGCACCCCTTGAGGGACATTTCTCTAATGGTCATTATAAGCATATGCAAAGAGGTTTAACCTTACAGAAAAGCACAGATAGTGACTAATTCCAAACACAGATTAAAAATCCTTAAAAACCAAGTCAGGTCATGACTTGACCCTTTGACAGGCAAGTGCAAAAACATCCTGGGGGAAACCAGGTGGAGAGTTAGGGGTTGAGGAGTAAAATGTATGGTAAATACATTATTCAGGAAATGCAGTGAGAACGTCTGACCGAAAGCGGTAAAGTGGTGCAGAATGGATCACAGTGCAAAATTTACCTGTGTAATGTCAAAACGAAGAAGAGAAGCGGGTTTGGAACATGAGTTGTGTGTTTTCTTCTTCATATACTGCTTTTGCTTTTCCAATGCAAAATATCACGTAGAAGTCCCATGGTAGCTCATTTATGGTACTCTATCTGGAATCTAATTAAACAAATTAATCCAAGAGCTTTTGCAATTGGCATATCCACCCCACATCAGGCCAAACAACACACATGATGCTGATCAGATGGCTATAAAGCCAATATTGCTTTAAGACAATAACATGTCTTTAAATGTTTTCTGAATGTACTATATTAAGGGGTAAACTTTTTTAAAAATAAAATTCTGTAACTGTTCAGATACTTTCCGGATGCTTTTTTTTTTTTAATGTATTTTAGGGTAAAATTTAACTTCTCTATTTATAGTTACTTCCTCTATAAAGACTTGGAAATAAAGAGCACTATAGACTAGTTAAGAAAGATCGCTACACAGGAAACTAATAACAGGAAATGCAATTTATAGCTGCTAGCACAGCGCCCCACGCAAAGAAAACAAGAGGTTAATGAGAGCTTGTCGCGCCAACCTTCCCTGAAAACAGGGTTGCTAGTTAATGTGCGACAGAGAAAAAAGATATTCAACAGAATGTCAATATCAACCTTTGGAGCATAGTCCTATTATACCACGAACTGGTTTAGTATATGTTCTGAAAACAAACTCTGAACCTACTAAAAAAAAATTAAAAAACAATGTCAATATAGACAAGCACTCATGTCAAAAATAGTGATAAGAACTGGGACCATTTTTAATTAAAATAGTAACTAAATATGTGTGTGGCCATACATATGAGTGTTTGCTTGGGTGTAGCATCTATTATAAAAATTTAAATCCCCAAGACATTTCCAAAACAGTTTTAAACCTTAAGAAGTCTGAGTCCTTTGATAACATTTTCTTTTTACACTGATTTGACTTCACATTAAACAACTGGCCTAGATAGAATTTCAAACAGTCAGAGGCTAAACTCACCCTTAGAGTACTACCTCGAATCATTCATTAACACAAATACAGAGAGAAGCAAACATCAGTTATGTGCTTTGACAATTTAATCTAATTTTAAAATTTCCAATGGCTTTTAAAGTAGTAAGAGCATTATTCATTTAAATAATAAGATAAACACGGGAAGAGCAGAACCAGCAGTTACAGCTGGACACTAAGCTATCAATATTTTAGCAAGAAGCCTTGCACAACAGACTTAACTTGACATTTACAGATTTATGCTCCAGCCATCTGTCCTCAGATCCTAAGATGTGTGTCATTGTTGGAGGAGCTAGCCAGTAAGGACGAGTAGTTGACTCCCAAGTATAGTAGGTTCTGCCTGACAAAGAACTGATAGGTGGGCTAAAAGAGAAGGAAACCAACTATCTTCCATTTACTATGCATTTCTCTTCCTGTGGGGCCATCAAATAGACATTGTACCTCTCCCTCCCTTCCAGAGTCTACCAGTCACCATCAGGACCAACCTTCCATCCTGCTAGCTACACTTCCTACTGAATAGAGGAGGAGTTTCAGGAACAGTCTTCCCAAAAAACTGCATTTTATCTGGGCTGGGACTATCATTGGACAGAAGAGTGAAATCAAAATTCACCTAACTGAAAATACTAACTGAAGTTAGTATTACAGATGTGAATGACCTCCACTACAATAATCACACTTTGACAATCAACCAGTGCTGTAGGAATCATGCCATTATTGGCAAAAGAGACACCCTATGAAGAAGCTTGAATTCATTATGATTTTAAATACTTTTGTTATGAACTAAAACCTTGCTCAATTTGAAAGTGTCTACACAATAAAAACGGAGAAGGCAATGGCACCCCACTCCAGTACTCTTGCCTGGAAAATCCCATGGATTGAGAAGTCTGGTGGGCTACAGTCCATGGGGTCGCTAAGGGTCGGACACAACTGAGTGACTTCCCTTTCACTTTTCACTTTCATGAATTGGAGAAGGAAATGGCAACCCACTCCAGTGTTCTTGCCTGGAGAATCCCAGGGATAGGGGAGCCTGGTGGGCTACTGTCTATGGGGTCACACAGAGTCGGACACGACTGAAGCGACTTAGTAGTAGTAGTAGTAGTAGTAGTAGTATACAATGAAAAAGAAAATGTATATCCCTGCCAATTACACCAGGAAACATAAATCGTATCTTTAAATTTTTAAAGAAATAATAAAAGGGGGAATATTTTATTTTTAAAAAACCTTGGAGATTATTTTCATAAATGATACAACTCTGAGGTCTAAGGATAAGAATAACAACGTGACAATTAATAATATACTAACAGAGTCACGCAGCTAAGAGGTGGCAGAGCGGGAATGACCCACTCTGTTCTTCTCAGATGCAGCAATTTGCAAGTTAAAGAACAGAGAGACACTGGAGTCAAACTCTGAAGTTCTGTTCCAGAACTTGCTTGCTATTTGACTTCGGGCAATTAACCTCTCTGAACTTCAATTCCCTGAGCTGTAGGAAGGATGCACTCAAATGTCAATTGCCCAATGCCCTTCCTAACTTTTATTTCTAATAGTATTGAGTATGAAATACTTCAACTGACACAAGCAATTACAATTACAGTGTGTATTATTATCTCCAGATAAAAATGTTAATAAAGCCTTCCAAAAACAAAAAATCATTCCTTAGAATGTTTAATAATTAACAGGTATTAATATTCAAAGCTAAACTCACCATACTACTTTTCATACCATCTAAAAATGTATGAAAACTTTTAAAATGCCAGATAAACAGCCAGAGCCCTTCAGAACCAGACAAGACAGTAACACAACATTAGCCAAGTGCAAAATAAGAAAAGTTTTACTGCATTAATATTTAAACATCAGCATATGGAAACTATAGAGAAATGGAAAAATAATCCTACAGAAGAATGAGGGCAGGGGACAGGCTGATCTTACTACCACAAGAAAACTTAGATAGACAAGGTTTTGATTTTTAAATTATGAGGTAGAATATGATTCAAAATAAATATGCAATGCTATGTAATCCTGTATTATAAGTGACAGTAATTTTTTAAAAAGTTAATACAAGTCACCATCACTAAATGTTACCAGAACATGAAGAAAAGTTGTGGTATCAGAAAAAATGATGAAGCTAAGTTCTTCCCCACCTAAATGAGTGAGGATTAGCTGGCCCTTGGTTAACCAAGCCTTTCCTTACTACTCAGACAACTAGAAACAATAGACTACGTGTAAATATTTTCCATACCACTACTAAAGATTTCCTATGGAAATCTTGCTAAAATAAAAGCAGGAATAAGTGATTCTAATGCCACTAATACATATTCTTACTTTCCTCAAACAGGGACAAATAATAGGCTCAGATGAAGTTTTCTAAAAGTAGACAAACTAAACAACACACATGTATCTAATCATATAAAAATTTTCAGTCTTAAACTCCCAAAGCTGCTTCCTCACTTAGTTTTAGCCAAAACACTTGAAAATATTTTCAAAGTTTTACCTGTTGTTTGAGTTCCTTCATAAAAGAAAATACAGTAAGCTATGTTAGTTTCATAAACTACCACACAATTGCACTCATCTCACGCGCTAGTAAAGTTATGCTCAAAATTCTCCAAGCCAGGCTTCAGCAATACGTGAACCATGAACTTCCAGATGTTCAAGCTGGTTTTAGAAAAGGCAGAGGAACCAGAGATCAAATTGCCAACATCCGCTAGATCATTGAAAAAGCAAGAGAGTTCCAGAAAAACATCTATTTCTGCTTTATTGACTATGCCAAAGCCTTTGACTGTGTGGATCACAATAAACTGTGGGAAATTCTGAAAGAGATGGGAATACCAGACCACCTGACCTGCCTCTTGAGAAACCTATTACAGGTCAGGAAGCAACAGTTAGAACTGGACATGGAACAACAGACTGGTTCCAAATAGGAAAAGGAGTACATCAAGGCTGTATATTGTCACCCTGCTTATTTAACTTCTATGCAGAGTACTTCAAGAGAAACGCTGGGCTGAAGTTGGAATCAAGATTGCGGGGAGAAATATCAATAACCTCAGATGTGCAGATGACACCACCCTTATGGCAGAAAGTGAAGAGGAACTCAAAAGCCTCTTGATGAAAGTGAAAGAGGAGAGTGAAAAAGCTGGCTTAAAGCTCAACATTCAGAAAACGAAGATCATGGCATCCGGTCCCATCACTTCATGGGAAATAGATGGGGAAATAGTGGAAACAGTGTCAGACTTTATTTTGGGGGGCTTCAAAATCACTGCAGATGGTGTTTTCAGCCATGAAATTAAAAGACACTTACTCCTTAGAAGGAAAGTTGTGACCAACCTAGATAGCATGTTCAAAAGCAGAGATATTACTTTGCCAACAAAGGTCCGTCTAGACAAGGTAATGGTTTTTCCAGTGGTCATGTATGGATGTGAGAGTTGGACTGTGAAGAAAGCTGAGCACTAAAGAATTGATGCTTTTGAAACTATGGTGTTGGAGAAGACTCTTGAGAGTCCCTTGGACTGCAAGGAGATCCAACCAGTCCATCCTAAAGGAGATCAGTCCTGGATGTTCATTGGAAGGACTAATGCTGAAGCTGAAACTCCAATTATTTGGCTACCCCATGCGAAGAGTCGACTCATTGGAAAAGACCCTGATGCTGGGAGGGATTGCGGGCAGGTAGAGAAGGGGACGACAGAGGATTAGATGGCTGGATGGCATCACCGACTCGATGGACATGAGTTTGGGTGAACTCTGGGAGTTGGTAATGGACAGGGAGGCCTGGCGTGCTGCAATTCATGGGGTCGCAATGAAGTCGGACACGACTGAGAGACTGAACTGAACTGAACTGATGTTAGTTTACAACACAGCTGAGCAATGTTTTCCTTCTCAGTGGTAAAGGTGGGCTACAAAGGACTATTCAGGAAAAATTAAGAAGCAATGGACTGTTTTTGTCTCCACTTAAAACTACAAAAGGTTATGAAGTTCCAGTCGTTTATTCTTAAAGCTAGATGAATGTGAATAGAATTAGCACCTCTCTTCACATAGTAAAAATTTAAATCCTGGGATTCTATGAAAAGTTACACAGAAAGTGTAACTTTTTAATTTTTTATCCTCAGGCATCAGGGAGTAAATGGAGCTACAAAGCTTGGCCGCAACCTGGGACCGAGGAATTGCTGGCTTACACCTCACCTGTTTTGATCAAAGTTAGATGCTTCAGGAATATTTCTGCTCTAAGAAGTTAGTGGAAACTCCACAGAGATTTTGTTTCTATGGGGTATGCCGTTTAGTCACTAAGTCATGTCCAACTCTTTTGAGAGCCCATGGAATGTAGCTTGCCAAGTTCCTTTCTCCATGGGATTCTCCAGGCAAGAATACTGCAGTGGGTTGCCATTTCCTTCTCCAGGGGATCTTCCCGACCCAAGGACTGAACCCACATCTCCTGCATTGTAGGCAGGTTCTTTACCATTGAGCCACTGGGGGAACCCTTCACGGGATATACCTATCGACATTACCCATTTCAGAAATTAACATTTAGATATTGTCTGATCACACTGAGAACCCACAGAACTAAATCAAGTGTCTTGTGGATTCATCAACCATAGAAAAATCACCCTCGGCCAAGAAGACAGCACAGGAGCAAAAGTAAATACATCAGGCATTTATAGTCCTATGAATAGGAAAGTTTTTAAAAGTGTTTAATTGATTATAAGCTTGGCAAAGACATACTTAGAAGACTAAATTTTCTCCTCTGGAGAAGTTAAAGGAATAATATGGATTAATATTAACAGATTAATCATAATAACAGTGTAATTATGATGATGCTGTGATAATGTCAACAGCTAACATTAATGTACACACTTAATATGGGCTAAGCATTGCTCCCAGCCTTTTATGCATATAATTCATTTGGTCTTTATAACCCTGTGAGGTAGCACCAAGCACTGTACACCTTACTATAAAACATAAACAGGGACTTCCCTGGTGGTCCAGTGGTTAAGAATCCATGCTTCCATTGCAGGGGGCATGGGGTTCCATTCCATGGGCAGGGAACTAAGATCCCTCATGCCGTTTTGCAAAATAAATAAATAAATAAATGCATAAAAATGAATAAATAAATAAGTAACACAATTACAAGACTTCCTCTTCAGTATGAGGTCGTAAAACTGAGCTGTGACCGAGTTAATCTTAGAATATCCAACATCATGTTCATAGTTTTTCTGTTCTGCTCATCATCTCTAACACAAGATCTGATAAAATGATTTTTTTCTGAAAAAAAAAATTAATAAAATACTAGATGTCACAGTAAAAGTAAATGATAGTGAAGCTGTCAAATCTAATGATGCAATGTGATATAAAATTCATTTTGGTAGTAGAAATTTTTAACGATGATTTATTTCTATACTAAAGGAAGTATCTAATGTTTTCTGCCTTATGTAACATATTTTGTGGGGCTCGTTATATTATATACTGGTATTACAATTTTTGGATAAAATAGTCTCTCTGATGTACACCAGAAATTTCAAGGATCCATTATAGCTGTGGTTTAGAAGGAAATCAAAGTGTCAGCTTCAATGCAGTTTCTGGATTGAATTGCTTCGTGCATCCCCTTTTCATGAAACACTATCAAGAAGTGTAACCTTAACAGGGAGCTCGTCAAGAGGTCTTTTGATACTGTGAAGCCATTTGTTTTCTGGTTAGATAAGACTTGAATATTTCCATTTGGGATTAATATTTTTATTATAAGTAACTTCCTTTGTATTTGCAATCTTATTATGATAAGTCACTAATTATCATATAATATAATCCATCGTATATACGTTAACATTATAGACTAATATAATATATCCTATAAGAATTTAGACAATTTGCTTTTCTACTAAATCAGAATCTGTTAAGAGCAAGACAAGGAATAAGCACCGATTTTTCAAGCTCCAAAGGTGATTCTTATGTGTTGTCTTGAAGAAAGAAGAATTGGTTTTAAATGTGCTTGGAAGGTCCCTGTTAGCCTAGTGGTTAGGATTCCAGGCTTTTGCTGCCTAGGCCTGTATTCAATCCCTGGTCAGGGAACTGAGATCCCAGAGGCCACACAGTGTGTTAAACATCTTTATAATCATATATATATATATATGATATTAGGGCCTCCCCAAAGTTCAATGTATTCATTTCAATGGGAGTCCTTGGTAGAACACATTTATGACCAAAGGCACTATGGTTTCAGCACACAAGCTGGCTTAGGCACTGCACAGGAGAGGGCTACAGACCCAAAACAAAGTTGTCCCCTTGGCTTGCCTCTAGCCCCTCTTCCTACCCCAGGTCAACCCATTCTAACCTCAGAGAGGTGGCAGCTTATCTAACTTTCTCTCATCTGCTCTGTTCCTCTTTCAGCTTTTAAGAGCTCTTAATAGCCAAATCAGAAAAATCTTTAAAGAGGAATTCAAGTCCAATAAAACCAACCACAGAAACACATTGTATTCATGCCTTTACCTTTTAGGGCAAGACATTTTTGAAGATGACAATCTTACCAGAAGGAGTGGAGAAAAGAAAAAAAATGACAAAAGAATTTTTGGACCATAAAAATTAGAGGTGATCAGCTGGTGGCTGGTTTTCATCTCAGCCCTCTCCCCTACCCCAATTTCACGTGTCACTCCCTGACTGTGCTAATCAGAACTCTATTGAAGGAGACGGCTGTGTGAATTTATTGGAAACCAAAGAAATCACTACAGAAACAGTCTCCAAAACCAAAGAGGATTCTGTAAGCTGACCAGAGTCAAGATCTGAATACTAACACGTACAAATCCAAATTCAGACGCCTCTACGATCGTTTTAGTTTCAGTGCAACGAGTCACCGTAGTTTCTCCACATCCAACACGTAAAAAGGAAAGGGACTGCGGTTTTCAACATCACACAACATCTAAAACAACTTGCAATCAATTAACGTTGTCAGCAGCAAAACTCAATTTTCTCCCCTGTGTGCAGAGGTGAACGCACAGGACAGATTGATAATTCCCGTGGAGAGTGTGGCTAACTGTTTCTAGGCAACCTTGCTCCATCATCTTCCCTGACAAAAACAAGGGAAAAGAGTCTGAGCTGTGGGCTGATGAATACTAATGACCAGGCAAAGAGGGGAGCTGCCTCACCGACTTTGGGGAGAGACACATAGGAGCAGCTTCCAGTTGTGAATTGTGCAGCTCCTACTACTGAACCCAAGCCTAACGATGAGGTTCCCTGTGACTGTCCATCCACATAAGTGGGACTCGTTCATGTACCTGATGTTTAGCTTAGCAAATGATTCCTGTGTGTTTTCTAGAAACTAACTTGGGGGAAAACCTTCTAAACATGTCCATTTATTTACTGTGGAATTTGTTCAATCCTCTTAGGAAAATTTAGACTGGTAACATTCTTAGATTAGTATCTTTGCCCAAGAGACCATTCCAGTCACAAGCACTGAACTATATGACAACACAGAAGCAAAATTTAAAACATTTCAAAAAGCTGGCCATGCTGGAAACGCCACGCAGCACAGCAGAAATGAATCCAATTTGAAAGGGAATCAAGGATGCCTGCCTCCTCACACCCTCTCCTTCGCTGCAAATCCATCACTCTCACTGCTCTTGTGAGTACCATTTTACGACTCATCTTCCCTGCCTGTGAAATGTGAAGGACAGATAACTTTTTCCAGTAAAAAGAACCCCCAGAACATTTTACTTTTTTTAAATATATGTGTTTAAAACTATATATATATATGTATGTGTGTGTGTGTGTATACATATATATGAAACAGTTTTATACTGTTCAGGGATATGAATCATTCATTTAATGTGTCAGTTGATACTAGAATAAAGTAAAAACTGTAACACTTCCTCAATACTTCAACTACTACTGAATAAAAATATCATAGAAAAATTTTTGAAAATGTTTGACAATTTTAAAGGAAACTAATTTTTAACTGAATCACATTCGAGGCTCACTGCAGGTGTCGGGGGGATCTATTTAGAGGACTTTCTATAGAGTCTTTAAAATAACTAACATAAAAAATACACCCAATATTAATTAGTAAGTCTTCATTTTTTATTTTTAAAATTCTTAACACGTTATTTTTCTTGACTCAAATGAGAAGGCATTCCCATGCCAATGAACAATAAACTTACCCCAAAAGAGCAAGAGCAACTCAAATATTGCCAAGCACTATGCTTATGATTCAAACATCATTTCACTTTAACCTGACAGCGCTGCAGTAAGTTTAACTTATGTGGAAACTGAAGCTCTTAAGAGGTCATATGTCAATACTTGGTGGAGCTAGGATTCAAACCCGGGGTCTCTGTCTACACAGCCTGTGCCTTTAATTCACACTGATATTTGCAACTCTCCAAAGGCACTAAGTCCCTGAGGTAACGTACATGGTTTACATGTCTAAGAGTATTAGGATGCACACAAGTACATGTACTGGGCTTTCCGAGTGGCACTAGTAATAAAGAACCTGCCTGCCGATGCGGGAGACATAAGAGACAAGGGTTCAATCCCTGGATAGGAAGACCCCCTGAAGGAGGGCAAGGCAACCCACTCCAGTCTTCTTGCCTGGAAAATCCCATGGACGGGGAGCTTGATGGGCTACAGCCACAAAGGGCTACAGGGTCGCAGAGAGTTGTACACAACTAAAGAGACTTAGCACAGTACAGCACAAGTCAATGTATTAATCAGATTTTATGTGGGCAAAAAAATTTTATTTTATTTTTTTTCTGAATCAGTTCAGGCTGAATTCCTATTACTTACAAGTTCTAAGGTAGGGGAAGAGGAAGATATACCAGTTATATAAAATTTCAAGAGATTTGCTTAATCAGGAAAGCAAAATATTAAATAAACCACTTTAGCAACATCCTTCTCAATAAATACTAGTGTCTAAGTACTCTCAGGTAAGGGTGAGCCCCCCTCAACTCTGCCTTCCTGTCACTCATTCTGGATGACCTCAGTTTCCCCACCTGTGAAATAGGTGTGAACCCTGTGGAGATATTAAATGCAAAAAATAAATGTGAAGAGGCTAGTTCATTGCCAGACAGTAGATACTAAGTAAATAATACCTACCACTTTCACTAAAACTAATTTTAAATCTCCCAATTAAACATTCCAGATAGAATCTCAAAAAGCAATTTAACCCATTTGCTAAAAAGTGCAAAATGAAATTTCTTTTTTAAAGGCTGTATCTATTCCCCTATAGTTTTTACTGATCCTGGCTGTTATCCTTAAAATATATTCTAAAAACCTGAACTCTCCCATATTTAAATTCTTTAAGTCTGAAATCGTAATCACATACATAAAGCACATAAAGATTTACAAAGACAATAGACACATTGTACTGAGGACAGGGACCAAGCTTCAGAACAATGGCAGCTGCTAATCCAAGGAGACTTGCTGTGTGAATACAAATAAAATTGAATGTCATCAAGGAGGCTGACAGACTATTCAGCTTTGGAGATGGTTCCTCCTTATCTGACTTCAGTAATTCAACACATTTATCATTAAATTTCGAACAGAAAATGTAGAATATGATTAGGGTTTGAAAGTAATGTTTTCGCTGCAACTTTTTTTCCCCACAAAATATAGGTATTGTAAAAATTAAGCTTAGCTACTTGAGCTCATAATCACAAATATTCAAACTTTTTTTACTTCAATTCCTTTTAAAAAGCTGGTAATTTTAATAACTTAAATGTAGCATCTTTAAAATAAATTAACATGTTTGGGATTATTGGAAAAACATGTTCTAGAAAATTTTTTTGCTAATTTTTAAAGAAACCATTGCACTGAGTTTCAGATTTTCGTAAGTGGAAGAGAATAATACTGTAATTCAAGTTATTGTTTTAAATGTGGGAATACTGAAGCCTCAAAACACACATCAATTTGCCTTAATTTATACCCTGTCCTTCAACAGCAAATCTAGAACTAAGATCCAGGTCTCTGAGAAGCTAGGACTTGCTCTGCTGGTTTAGAGCTGAACCTGATGAAAATAGATTGTGAGAAAGAACCAGAAGGCTGGGAGCCTGGATGAGCAGTGGTGGACAGAAAGGATTTCACTTGGTTATGGATGAGAAAGAGAATCACACAATTATGACATTATGGGCAATCCTTCAAGTGCCTAAAAACTACTACTTAATATGTTTGACACAGAAACACACGTGAGTTGATTCATAGTCTTACTAAAAGGCATTCTTTGTAACACAGCAAGCTTTTTTCCCACTAGCTCTACAAAAACAGAAACGAAAGAATAGAAAGCTGATATTAACTATTAAAAAATTTACACCAAGCACCAAGGAATTCCCCAGTAGAAATATAAAGACTTGCTAGAAGTTTCATTATGTGAATTTATTGCCAATTCAGTTGTCCTAAAAGTTGTGCTATAAAACATATTGTCCTTTGCTGCTCCAAATCACATTTAAGAGAAAATAATAACTTTCTTAAGAGTGTTTCTGGAATTTTCTTCTATGCTCCACAGCCAAATCTCAGACCTTAAAGACACAGTGGCTGGCATTTTGCCCATTGTTCTCTATGCACTTTATTGTTCCTTTAAAGAAAAAGGAGAGGAAATCACATAGAAAACTGTTCTAGCATCAAGCTGTTCACATTTCCCCCTGAAGCCTTAGGAAATAATGTAAAAATCAGAAACACTACAGAAATCTAACCTTACTCAGTGACTTCTGAGAACAAATACCCTCTCCTTTTACAGGCAGGAGTTTAAACGAATCAGGTGACTATTCTAATATATGTGCATCTCTACATGAAGAGCAGTAAGTCACAGCACCCTATCATTATAAACCAATCAGTGCAGCCAGACAATCGACAGACGGCAGAGGCACCCTCACTGCTCACCGATGGTGCCCTACATCACATGTGCAAGACGAGAGGTCCTTGCGCCAGCACTCACTCTCCTCTCCCCCTCAGTAAGGAACTCTGGTCTTGAGCTGAGCTTACCTGGCAGCAAGTTGTTCCTCGTCAGCCCTCTAACTAGAGCAGAAATAAAAACAGGAAAGCTATTTGGTATATCAAAAAAAAACATCCTAAAAGGGAAATCAGGCGCCCTTCTTTCCTCCTGATGCCTAGAATGTGGACCTAATGGTTGACACTCAAGCAACCCCTCTGGACCACGAGGTTGACAGTCTGAAGATAACACTGAAGTGAGTCAGGCACCTGGTTCTCTGCCTCTGGAGCTATCACACAAATCAGTTCTGGGATGCAGACTGCTTGACTGCTTTACCTAAGAGGGAAATAAACTTTTAGCATGTTTAAGACCCTGCTGTTATTTGGGGAATCAGGGGTTGTATAGTGCCACGCTTAATCCTAACTAACAAAGTCAGAAAGTGAAAGTGAAGTCGCTCAGTCGTGTCCAACTCTTTGTGACCCCATGGACCCCATGACCCTACCAGGCTCCTCTGTCCATGGGATTTTCCAGGCAATAGTACTGGAGTGGATTTCCATTTCCTTCTCCAGGGGATCTTCCCGACCCAGGGATCAGACCCGGGCCTCCTGCGTTGTAGACAGACATTTTACTGTCTGAGCACTAGGGAAGTCATAATTATGAAAAGAATGATACAGAGGTCTCAATTTTTGTTTTAATGAGATGAAATATAAATCCAGTATAAGCATATGCCAGTAAAACAAGACACTGAGGAGAGAAAACAAAGTTGACTTTGCAGAACAGACAGCCA
>NW_011495023.1:1024295-1042209 GCF_000754665.1 Bison bison bison | reverse complement strand
CTCCTCAAGGCACAGCAGGAAGGCCCTGTTCCACTGCCAAGTTCAAAGACACACGTGCTCCCTGCTTTCCTTTGGGTTGTATTTTGTTTTCAGCCTTTGGATAAAGAAGTGAGATTGCTGGCGAAATCACTTCAGGGGTGGTTTCTATCATGTAGAATCTCTAGCTCTTCCTTTCCTCTGCCTCCTTGAATATCCCATCATACAGTTAATCCGACCAGCCTTCGAAATTGAGGAAATGGAGTTCAATCAATCTGCTTTTAGACAGAGTTAAGAAATAGACAGTAAAAAACATAATTAGGAAATCTTGTCTTCCAGAGGTCGTTACACAGATGAAATATGAGAATATATGCGAATCCACTTGGTAAACACTAAAGTACAATACAAATAGTATTAGCATTGATTCTATGCTAAACTCATCAGGAGAGGGGAAAAAGGACATTTTCTACCAGAAGGAGAGTGTGCTTTACAGTTTTCTATCACTTTAATTCTTCAAAAGTTTCCATAAAATTGATGTCTTCTTTAAAAAAAATCAATGCAAATTAGGAACTAATTTTAATTCTAGCATCTCCACCAGTTTAACATACATCAATAATGCTACTATTCTGGGGTATTTAATTATTACAGCCTCTGGTATACATGAGTCATGCACTATGATAAATTCTTAGGATCACTCAGGTTAGAAAATCTACGCTTGATCCACAAATTTGATGACACAAAACTGACTGGCATGTCCTCCTGGCTCTTCAAGCTATGAGATTTCAAACTACTATTTCTTCCTGGTCCAAAGCAGACATGAATTTGTTGCTGTGAGACACTGTAAGTCAAAAGGGCAACCCATCATGACTGCCTTAGAGACTGAAATCTTATCCTCCTCCTTGTCCATGCAGACATAATACCCCTACTGCTTGCTAACATGAAGAATGACTACTGATGTTACCTCAGGAAACCCAGTGCAAAGACTCTAGTCTAGTAAGCCGGAGACAACTATATGCCTAAACACCCACTGTCTATAACACACTTCACAAGACGCTGCAACTTCTCTAAGCTAAAGCCCAACCGTGTAAAACAAGGGACAGCATCTACGATGAAGGGCATTCAGAGGCCAGCTCCTTGCTCCCACTATACTTTCTCAAGTGATCGTGTGCAGCTCCTTCAGGAAGACAGCAACATGGTACCCAACTCATGCCAATAATTCACAATAAAACAAATGTCATCTGCCTCAACAAGTTTTCACGTGTCTCTACAATGTATGTGCACTTTGTTGAAAGACACTTCTTTTTAGAAAATTTTCCTTTATTGCAGTACAACCTCTTGCTTTTGCAGTCAAGATGCCATCTAATGACAGTATCGTAATGAAACTGACAAATATGTATAATATTATACCTAGATTAGCACTTGATATTTGTTCATCATATGAACTAAAAATCTTTAGGTTAATTGTACATCAAGATCTTATCAAATTCACATAATAATGAACTGCTATTATACTGCCAGCTCCTGAAATGGTCATCTGGTCACTGTGTTTTTCCCATTGATTTGATGATTTCTCGCAAATACAATAGGTTTTTGAAAATAAGTCTGCTTCACCTTTTGCTGTTACACTCAACATGCATTTTGACTCCTATGCTTCATTCTCACTAATACAAAAAAAAAGAAAAAAGAGGCACCCTCCCATTCACCATTATCTGTAGATGTCATTAATACACTGCTTAGCTAATTCTTCCAGATCATTAAAAAATACATACACATTACCCTGTGGGTCTCTTCAATTTGATATGTTTTCAATAATCATTATCTCTTTGGATAATTCATTATACATTTACCATTTCTTATCCAATTCAGTTAATTCGGTACATAAGATTTCAAAAAACACTGTTTTCTTAAAATCATGATATTTAACATATATAGCCTTTTTAATCAAGTAATTGTATAAAGCTATCAAGGAAAGCAATCAGGTTTTTGTGTGATGATTGCTGCTTTAAAGTCTTTGGTTCTGTTTCCATTATCTTATAGATGTTTACACATTCTTGTTAATGTTATTTCATCAGTCTATTAGGAACTGAAATTAAACTAACTGGATGATAATTTTTCTTTTTAAAAACAATCTACTATATTTCCCCTGGTAATTCTTTATTATTTCTAATACAAAAGCCCACCACTTTTTCTAATATTCCTTTTTCGGGGCAAAACTCTGAAAGCCTAGGAACAGCACCAACTTTAAGAGCAGTAAGAAAAGGTGACTGTGGCAGCAGGTGGGATCTCTGGCTACTGAGCACACACACTTCTCACCCCTCAAATCTCCCACCTGCATTGCTTACAGTCCTGAAGGTTATTACCTTTCACAAAATCCTGTATTATAGTTTAGATAATTTTTTAAATGTGCAAAACCATGAAAATAGTTTCCTAGAGGGGAGGGTGGGCGCATTTGCTCATGTAAGCCTAAACTAACTTTAGAGGACACACACACAGCGGGGAGCCTTCCAGGAAGGCACTGAAGGGCTTGAGGATGGTGGTGGCAATCATACCTTTTTAATTTTGAGCTGTATGGACAAACACAGACAGCATATTAAAAAGCAGAGACATCACTTTGCCAACAAAAGTCCATACAGTCAAAACTATAGTGTTTCCAGTAGTCATGTACAGATGTGAGAGTTGGACCATAAAGAAGGCTGAGCACTGAAGAACTGATGCTTTCGAACTATGGTGCTAGAGAAGACTCCTGAGAGTCCTTGGACAGAACGGCGATCAAACCAGTCAATTCCAAGGGAAATCAACCCTGAATGCTCATTGGAAGGACTGATACTAAAGTTGAAACTCCAATACTTTGGCCACCTGATGCGAACAGCCGACTCACTGCAAAAGACCCTGATGCTGGGAAAGATTGAAGGCAAAAGGAGAACAGGATGGCAGAGAAGGAGATGGTTGGATAGAGTTGCCGACTCAATAGACATGAATTTGAGCAAACTCCAGGAGATACTGGAGGACAGGGGAGCCTAGGTGCTGCAGGACATGGGGTCGCAAAGAGTAAGACACGACTTGGTGACTGAATAACAACAACAAATGGAAATAGCACTTATTCAAAAAATTCAGGTTACCATTCCAGACCAAGACAATCACAATCCTCCACAAGATGTTTACCAGAATTTTTTTAAGAAACTATTTTCCCTTAAATTGCATAATTCAGGGACTGGTGGTCCAGTGGTTAAGACTCCATGCTTCCACTGCAGGGAGTACTTGGTCACAAGGAAGATCCCACATGCTACACAGTATGACCAAAAAAATTAATTTACAAAAATTCCATAATTCATATAGAAATAATAAATATATGAAGATAAAGATATAGAAAAGAAGTATTTAAAAACACAACTATAAAAGAAGTAATCACTCCATAGAAACCTGACCGTTGTCTTTGCAATAATTACTTGATTACAGGAACTCAGTGCCAAGGACTTGGAAAAGTACCAAGAAATCTAGTAGGATGAAAGAGTAGGAAGAGACCTCAGACCATTCTCATCAAACCTTGGGTTTCTCCTTGGGCTAATCCTAAATGAAAACCATTTCCTCAGCTTCTGGAATTATCTACCTATACAGTTCTCTTAATGAAGAGGAGAGGAGGGGAGAAGGAAGCAGGAAAATGGGGAGACAACTCTAAGATGTACAACTCAGTACATGGGTGGTTGTGTTTGTTCCCTGCACAGAAAATTGCCAAATCCATGTATATGAGTCACCCAAGTTTTTAAAATGTTATATTATTATAATGATCTTCATCTCAAAAAAAAAAAAACAATGGATTTTGCTCCTAAACTCAGCTATAAAAAGAAGGCTTAGTGCTATCTCAAGGACAAAAAAGAAGAATCATCATTTTTTCCAAGGAATTCACATGTCATGGCCTAGACGCCTTTGCACCTTTCCAAATGAAGGATGAGTTGTGTATCACAGTCACTGTGCTGGTGGGGACAAAGTTCTGTTTTATACACAGGGATATGCAGAGTGTCAGGGCAACTCTATTCATGCTTCCCACGTGCTCATGCTTCCCTACATCTTCAGAGTTTTGTGCAAACATTATGTAAAACCATGAGTGGTTAGCAGTACAAAGATCTTATATGGGTCAATAAGGGTAATCACTGCACAGATCAGTGTGAGTAAGTGGGCTGAGATCATTTCCACTAGCGCTTCAAAAGCAGCTCAGGGCTGGCTCGTGGGCATTTTAATGGTGTCACAACACTCTGCTGGTACAGTTTCAAATTTATTAATCAGTTTTGAAAACGAGGGGCCACACTCTGATTCTGCATTGCAACCTGTCACCTGTGGAGCCAGTCCTGCCTGCTTCTCAAGGTGTGGTCTCAGCAGCATCAGTGCCATCCGGAGTACAGGTGAGATGCAGCATCTCAGCCTCCGAGGAAGACCTGGCGAACTGACTGCATGTGAACAAGATCCCTCCAGGAGTAATGTGCACGTTAAAGTCTGAGGCGTATTGCTCTGGCAGAAGTAATTCTACATGAACATACAAAGTTCCTTCAAAATCCTGTGCTATGGAGGATACGTGACAAATGGGTCAGTTCCTCTGAGCTTAATGTGATTAATCAAGTATTCTGTTTTGCAGAAACCAATAGAAGAAGGTTGATTAAGCAGAGCTGGTCTATCCTTCCCTTTGCCCCAAGAAAAGCCAATTCATTTAACAAGAGCTTCAGATCACATTTTTAAAGTGTTGCACTGTTAGAAGACTTACCCATATTCCCCACCCCACCCTGCCCAAAATCATATGTCAAAACCCTAACTTCTAGTACCTCAGAATGTGACTGTATTTGAAGAGTCTTTAAAGAGGTAATTAAAATAGGTCCTATGGGTGGGTCCTAAAGCAGTATGACTGCTGTCCTTATAGGAGGAGGACACACACATAGGAACACCTAGGACAGAACATTCAAAGAGAGCCAACTATGAACGCCTCCTACATTCTAGGCAGCACAGAAGGAATTTCACTTAAATAACCTTATTAACCCTCAATCCCGTGACATGGATATAATAATGCATATTTTTCAAATAAAGAACTAAACAGAGGAAACAACTGGTCCAAAGTGATGCAAAAGGGGCAGAATCATAGAATGAACCTTCCCCAGGACCCTGGACATTGCCCTGGTTTCTTCACATTCCGCCTTCATTCAGCACTGAATACCTTCATTCAACGGTGAATACCTACACTGGGCCAGAAACTGCTCAGATCCTACAGGTGCCAACGTGAACAAAATGAAACTGCATCACACTGTAACCTTTTGAAAGAAGCAAGTAGTGAGAAAGACACAAGTATTTATTAACGTGGTTTTAGGCAAAAATGTTATAGATTAGAGAGTATGAGGCATGGGAGGAAAATAAAAGCTATAAATGAGGGAAATGATGGATTATGGAAAACTAATGTTTGCATAATAGCAGTTTATAGTATAATCAAATAATAAATCCTGAACTTTCTTGAAAATAAATCATTAAACACAGATATCAATATTGACAAATATATAGATACAGGCAGATATTCATGTCCACATCTGCATATGAACATCCATAGGTAAAGGTTTTATAAAAATTCAACAAATAGTTCTTAATGGAGCACTACTTTGTATTAGGTGTATAACATAATCAATGTTACACTGACAGGCACAAATAAACCATACTAACATTCACCATAGAGTTAATACATATTTTTATAGTATAGAATGTGTATCATTTTTAACCATCTATTTAGATTAACTACTGCACACAACACACACACCTTCCAGCATCGAAACCTATAAATCACTGAATACCTCAGAGCTATTAGAAAACATTAATTCAATTCCTCGAGCTAAATTACATTTCAGCATTTCCATCAATGGACTTGAATAGAACCTTGAGATGATTAATGTTTCATCAGTGATTATCCCGACAGCAGAACAGAGAGAATGCCATCTCGAATTTAGAATGTTAGCTCAGCGCCACTGAGGAAGTGCTGGCCTGAGCTATCATCTGTAAGGAGCATTATTATTATTCAAATTTAGTAAAAATTTTGAAAAAGTTTAACTTATTTAGGAATCATTTCTGTCATTTAAGACTCGATATTTGTTTTCTTGCAGGAAGCCAAGAGACTGGAGATTGTAAGAATCCTTCAAAATTTCATGGCTTAAAAAAAAGATGAATAATTCTTCTGTGATCTGGGCCCCAGAAAGGAGGACTAGGGCATGGTTTTACAAGCTTCTGCTACTTAGCTGTTTGAAGCTGAACCATTTCTCTGGATTTATATTTATTACAGCCTACAATTATGACTTACGCCTTTTCCCAAACAGACTGCTGCTGCTGCTGCTAAGTCACTTCAGTCGTGCCCAAACAGACTACAGCCTCCCTTTCAGCTCTCAGACAGCAAAGAGGTTTATTACTTCAACAGTCGATCGCATGTCCTGAGAACAATGCCAAGCACTGGGAACGTGTGCGGCTGGTAAAGACTGTCCCGTCCAAGACGGCTACATGAAAGACCTAGCTTGTTGTCATCAATTTGTAAAAACAATGTCTTTGAAATGACCCACAATTCATACTTAATGGCTACTACATTTCAACTCCTATTTCCAACTTGTACTGGAAAGCTTTAATAGAATAGTACACAGGCAGCTCTGTCATAAGGAAGTGTACTTGGGTGGATTCTGAGGCTCATTTACACAAATACATCACTGAAGCCTGGGTAAAAAGCTCCTCAACTCTCCTCTTATACAACTTTGCTAGAAAACAGAAAAACCCGAGAACGAGCAGTAAGTGATGCCAACAGTTAGAGACAGGGCCATGAAGTTCCTCTGAAGGCAGATGGGGACAGTGAAAAGACATGGCCCTAAAATAAGTCAGATTTGGGCTTTTATCTTAACACTGGCCTTTTGAATGCAGGGCATCTTGGCCCAGCAGCGCTTGAAAGTTTAGTTTCTTCAGATCAGCACCATGGAGTTATTTGCCTGTTGAATAAACAGCAACATTTAAAACACCTAGGACAGAGCCAAGCGAATAGCAGACCAGAGTGAAGGACAACAGTAAAGGACACTGTCATCACCATCATTATTATTCAGTTCTTTATCCAAGTCCTGTGGCCCAGGAATATATGAAAACTACTGAAGACTTCAAAATCAAAATATCCCCTAAAAATGACTCAGACCATCACTGGTGAAATTCTCCACTCCTCATTCTAGTTTTAAAGTCAAATCAGCCTTGATTAAATTTTTTAAAGTCATTCTTGTCAAATGGGGGAAAGGGAAAGAGATTTTTCTCTCAGCATAGCAAAGATTAATCAACTGAACATACGAAATATAATACAATAGAAATTTCTGCTGCAAAATATTGGCTTAAGTATTCACAGAATATTCAGAGTCTTAAAGAAACCCTTCAGAAATTTAGAAATAAAAGATTTTTTTGCTTCCAACTATAACTTCTGAAATCTACTAAAAAGTAGTACAAAACATGGCTATACTCCATAAAGCACCCTACAAGGTATGATGTCTCCAAGTTGGTTAAATTTCAAGTTGATTTCATGACATTTTCTCCTTTATCCTCATGCATACCCAATGGCATTTCAAATACCAATTATGGTGTTGGTGGTGATGGTGGTCAGAATTACCCATCTAAAATATTTCAAGGAAGGAGAGTGTGTCACCATAACTAAGTCACTTTTTAAAATAAAAAGTAAAGTTTATTATAGTGTAGTGTAATAAGTTTTAAGTATTATAGCATGAAGAAGGCAATGGCACCCCACTCCAGTGCTCTTGCCTGGAGAATGCCATGGACGGAAGAGCCTGGTGGGCTGCAGTCCATGGGGTCGCCAGGTGTTGGATACAACTGAGCAACTTCACTGTCACTTTTCACTTTCATGCATTGGAGAAGGAAATGGCAACCCACTCCGGTGTTCTTGCCTGGAGAGTCCCAGGGACGGGGGAGCCTGGTTGGCTGCCATCTATGGGGTCGCACAGAGTTGGACACAACTAAAGCGACTTAGCAGTGTGGTGTAATAAGTTTTTCCATTGAAACATTCAAATTCTTCCATTGAAACATTCAAGACAAAGTAAAATTTTATTTTTCACTTTGTTACCTCAACTAGAGCTCATTATTTAGGTCAAAAAATATTCTGCCTTGGTTTTTGCATTAGAATTACTGCAGTTTTCTTCTTCCTCTTCTTGCTGAAATATCAAGTAGATGAGGATAGAAACTTAATTTTATCCTTAATTTTTTTTCCATGAAAAAGAAAAAAAAGTGAGTGTTCCAGTCACTGCTTTTGTTCCTGAGCCCTAATTCCAGTTAAACCCTGTACAGTCAAGATAGATTCAGTGAGATTTGGCATGTCTGTGCAGATAACCTTGGGAGCATTCAAGTTTGCAAGCGATATTCATCCAACTCTAATTTTTACCTCTTTTTGGAATATGTGCTTGTTTAAACATAACTGCATCAGACTTTCCTTCTATTACACACACACACACGTTGTTCAAAGCTCTGTAGGAAATGTGAACACACACCAAAGGTGCCTAACCCAGTTCTAGAGTGGAGAAGATGAGAAAGTGGTGGGAGGTAAGGGTGGCGTGGAGGGCGTCCCGCAAAGAGCAGCAGAGGTGTGCCCCAGCAGTATTTCAATGCATTATCTCCACCTTAAATAAATCTAGAGAGAGACTGCGAAACAGAGAAGGGATGTGACTAGCTTTAGGCACGTAAATAAGAAATCTCTCCCAGCTGTAGAGTTTAAATGGAAAGAGGATAGATTTTGCACTCCCAGTGCCAAAGACATTTCAAGAATCTGCTTAATCAAAGAAACACCAACAAGTCCCAAAGTCTCTAGGTTCCTAACAGAATGGTCAAGGAAATGGTCCTGGAGGGCTAAACTGGAACAAGGCATGAGTTAGTAGCTTATGATAGGCTTGCAAGGTCACACTGGAATGAGAGCTGGAAAGACCGAGGTGTTCTCAACTTCACTGTGGTCCGGCAGAAACAGGGGCTGCAGAGGCTGCTAAGAGAAGCTGGACGGATGACTGCACCTCCTTGCTTATATTTATAATTTGTCACTGATTTGTTGGTTTTGCTTATATAATATTATTATATATTCTATAATGTAATATATGTTATATATGTATATATTTCTTGCTTGTTTTACTGGGACACACAATTTGTTTAGAAAAACACTTATCAGGAATTCCCTGATGGCCCACTGGTTAGGACTCAGCCCTTTCACTCCCAGAACTAGAGTTTGATCCCTGGTCAGGAAACTAAGATATATACATACTTCAATGTTTAAAGGCCTTTTCTACTGTCCCTATAATGCCCACAATGAACAGAAAGAGAAACTGAGGTTCAGAACAGTGTAAAATATGTATCCAACATCACTAAGACTTAAAATTGTTATAGTTTAAAATAGTTGACAAATAGTAATGCTGTAGTTTTAAAATTCAAAATGTTTCTGGCTATCAAAATTAAGCACTGTATGTAGGACGTGAGAGAGTGTATCCAAAAAATTTTGTTGTGCTTTGAAAATTACGCTTTGCTGGCAGCTTGTCAAGGTGTCCCAGAGTGAAGCAATGGCGCCTGGGTGGGCTGCAAGTTTTTAAATTAGAAGGCACCCCCTGCCTGATGCTTTGCAGTTCCAGTGCTAATAAAATTACATCCTTGTTTCCCTGAAAAGTTCATCTTTGTCCTCGATGGCATCCTTCCCTTGGCAGAAAAGACCTGACATATTCCAAGAACCCCAGGGGTTAATACTCTTTGCCCAACGACAACATTAACTTGCCTGGGTTTAATCTGCGAAGACTGTCCCTTCTGCCTAGTTCCCTCCAAAATCAAGCAGAAAAGGAAGGCAAGGGAAAGGCAACATACTGAAAAGTGGATATGCAGTCCAGGATGGGGCTCCTAAGTCAATCAGAGTTCAAAACTCAGAAGGAATCTCAGTTATCTAAGCCATCCATTAGCAGGGTGGACTTGGACAACTCACTTCTTTGCCAAAGACTTCATAACCAGAAACAGGTAACAGGATCGGAGGTTATCATATCCACCCAGCACACCAGACAGGGAGTAGAGGAGTAGGGAAGAGAAAGCGAGGAAGGAATGGAAATAGGAAAAACATACCAGAAAACGTACGTGTAGCAGTCATGGGGGAAAAAAAAAGGTGTGAAGATGCTAAGCTGGTATAGACCACTGTTCCAGGTTCAGAGAAAGACAATTACAAGTAGAAATTCATCTGACATGCCACCAACCCCTTTAAAGCCAAATCCTGGAGGAATAAGGTGACTATCAGTCCCAGATACTTGAGAACAAGAAATTCAAAACACCTCATTTCCCCCAGCCACCACCAAAAATGGCTACCCTGAAATTTTAACAAGTTGATTCCCTCATTTCACAAAAGAGCCCCCAAAGCAAAGGACACACACCCAAATATACTCAGTGATATAAAACTGTGCCCAGCCAAGCAGCAAATGCAAGTGATTTCTTGTTAGTCTTGCTGGTTTTCATAGGAGAAATTATATCTGTTCATGTGCACAGGTACAGGGGAGAGGGGGACACGTAAGGGAGCCTGGGTCCCTCAAACCAAGAGAGCAGCCAAGAGAAAGGGGAGGTGGAGACAGATGAGCGGGAAGCGGGAAAGCACAGCTGACCCAATCCCCTCCATCAAGTCCACACGCTGTGCAGCATGCATTTCCAGGATTCTCGTTTTTGGTGGTTCTTTGGCTCTTCATGAGTCTAGCAGGGCAGAGAAGTTAACAGTATCCAGGAGACAGCCCTAACACAGCTGGGACGTGGAAGGAGTGGCCCAGATCCACAGATAGATGTGTTGTTTTTGTGGTGCAAGGAGAACTTGAGAAATGTGCTTTGGCGTAAATTTTCATCTTTGGAGGCCAATCTAAGTGCCTCAAAAGGCAAGACCAAGCTTTCTGCATTTTACACATTTCAAAACTGTCAGAGCTTCACCTCATCCCACCCACAAAGTCATTACTCCAGGTACATTAAAACCATAAAAATATTCCATCATTTTACAGATAAATTCACAACACATGTGATCTGTGTTTGCAAACAACCCTCCAGGGTACATACAAATGTGCTAAAATCCACATTTCATGGTCATATCAGAAATAATAAGGATGAGTGCATTCCCAAGAGGAGGCTTAAGTGATGGGTTTTGTGCCAACAATAGGAATTCTTAATGTGTAACAGCTAGAAGCACAGTTAAATAATTAACTTCCTAGGATTCTTGGGAGGGAAAACAGTATGAATGGAAAATGAATAGATTAAAAGAAAGGGATCCTCCGTGTTTTATACAAACTCTACTAATTATACAAATTCTGAATGGCAGTTATCCGAGGTGATGTCTGTTTTTATGATCCTTTTTCTGTTCCAAGCGTGTTGAGAAAAGGAAGGAAAGGTAAATTCCTCTTCTGGCACCTCTCAGACATTTCTGCTTGTGTGCCTGGCACCTCTCAGAGCTCATTCTGTAGCCGGAGGAAGATTGGGGGTGAATCAGCAGGGAAAACTCAATTCCAAGATCTGGAATAGGGCTTCCCTGATGTCTCAGATGGGAAGGAATTTCTCTATAATGCAGGAGATATGGTTTCGATCCCTGAGTCAGGAAGATGCCCTCGAAGAGGGAATGACTACCCTCTCCGGTATTCCTGCCTGGAGAATCCCACGGACAGAGGAGCCTGGCATCCATGGGGATGCAAAGAGTTGGATACGACTGAGCGACTAACACTTAACTCTGCTCAGGCCTCAAGCATTAGGATTGAGAAAGCTTTGTGAGAAACATTTAGGTGTGCTTCATTTGTTTGAGAGGAAGAGCAGGGCGGGCTTCAGGGGTGCACCCACCCAGGCCTCAGCACAGAGCCCCACACTGTGTTTCCACTGTTGCTGATGTCTTGAATGGCAACTTTTTGAATCAAATACCGGGCACTTTGAATCACTCTGCATGGGGCATCCCAGCGAGTTACTCAGCTGGTCCCGAGTTAGGGTCTGGGGCTCACTAGTCTCTGGCTGCTCCTCAGAGTCTTCTACATGTGAACATGTGAAACACGCTAGGCTGTGTCCCTGCTCAAAATGACAGAAAAGAGTAACACTCATCAAAACCCAATGGGCACTGGGCAACCAGGACACTCTTCAAAGCAAGAATCTTGATGCAGACAGTCTCAGCAGAAACCGGCCTTCCAGGACAGCTCAGAGGATTAGCAAGTACACCCCAAAATGTTACCTGTAGACTTGTGTCAATCACAGGAAAAGAGGCAGGTCTGTGCAGAGATGTCATAAGAGGAAAATTCGAAGGAACCAATACGATCAGGGTTGAACTAGATTCATGTTCCAAAGAACATTTATGGAGTTCCTACAGTATGCTGTTAGGAGATTTTTTTAATGATAGGAAGGAGGAGTTTTGTTTTGTTTCATTTCATGATCATCATTGACTGTAAAATGAAATTGCTGAATGGTGTATATGATTAACTCTAGGTTTTATAGAGTGTGGTACTAAATGGAACAACTAGAAAATAGCCATAGATTTTGATTCTTTTTTTTTTTTTTTGATTCTTTAAAATTTAACACAAAGATTATTTATATTTGCAGATCCAGTTGACAAGGCTGTGTGTATGTGCTGACAGCAAACTTGAAAATTTTCAACTCTTCCATGACTTTAAAAAGTAAGCAGCACCAAGGGAAATACATTCATACAAAAGGGGGGGAAAATGGATGGTTTTCTTTTCTGTGTAAAGTGTTGCAGAAAACATCCTAGTCCCTAAACAATTTAGGAGATAAATCAGCCTATTGCCACAATGCCTGCCAAATTCCGCACTAAAAATGGAAGAAACCCATGAATCTACGATTAGGCAGAATAAGGACCAATTTATTTTTACATTCATTGTTCAGTGCTTACATAAAAGTAAAAATCAGTGATGGCTAAGAAATTTAATTATAGTTTTCAGAGGTATTCTGTGTTTACTAGTTACTTGCAAAACACAAGGTCATACAAACATGAATGTTTTTCCATCCCAATTCTGTACCATTTTAGGAACATAACCTTGCCTAACAACTAAGTCAGTTTACTGTTATACAACTGTGGTCCTCAACCTAAAAATAAAGAGAAGGTAAGCTAACCAAAATGTGAAATTTTAACTTTTTCTAGAAATTCAAGACAATAAGACCCTTAGAGATGCATTATCTAACCAAGCAATATCTGGACAAAACTGGAAGACAGAAGAGATTAAAAACCAAATAGGAGGACTCATATATTGAGGAAGGCAAGGAAAAGAAGCATAAGGGAGTTATTTTAGATTTTCCTAATGCCTTTACAAATTTCAGATATGGCCAGAAAAATTAACTTAGCAAATTAAAAAATATCATTTTTAGAATTACTTTCCTATGAACTTCTAATAGGACAAATTAAAGTAAAAGTATAAGAGGTCCAGGCAAAAATTTAGATCTTCAACCAACCACAAGAATTCCACCCTCGAGGCCCGAATTGTGCATAATGAAATCAGGGGGAGGCAGCTAAAAACTGTTAAATTTATCTTAATCCATATACACAAAAGTGGGAAATAAACTTAATGTCTGACATTTAGAATAAAGCAGTTCAAATATAGTGTGTGTTCAGTCGCTCAGTTGTGTCCGACTTTTTGCAACCCCATAGACTGTAGCCGCCAGGCTCCTCTGTCCCTGGAATTCTCCAGGTAAGAATACTGGAGTGGGTTGTCATTTCCTATTCCAGGGGATCTTCCTGGCCCAGGAATCGAACCCACATCTCTTGCATGTCCTGCACTGGCAGGCAGATTCTTTACCACTGCGCCACCTGGGAAGTCTTCAGATATAGTACACAACTATAAACACAGTGTGTAAGATTTAAACATAGACAGAAGTAAGAAATACGTATAAATAATCATATGCATACACCTTAAGTGTTCTAAGGCTATGTTTAAAATGCATTAAAAATATAAAATTTAAAAACATATAAAATCCTTTTGCAAATATACCCCCAAATCCTTAAACATACAGACTTTTGCCCTATCAGTGAAAAATTATCCCTTAGGAAGAGGAAAACCATGATTTTTGAAAAGGCAAAAAAAAAGTCCAAGACAATGTCATATTTAAAAAATTAGTTTTTACCTCTTTACACACGTTTCTCCAGTGGTTACTGTGGATCTATAACAACCACAGCAATGTGAGAGGATGGTGCTGGGTGCTCTACATGCACTGTCCCAACACAGCGTCTTAGGAACTGTGTGCAGCCCTGGGCGAGCGTGGGAAACCCGCATGATTCACTTCCCTAGTGGGAAAACTAGGGCAACAGTTTCTACGCAAAAGTGCAGTAGCAAGGTTTAATGACAGAATAGATGCAGAAAGCCTCTTAATTCTGATGCACAGTACTGGACCCGGTGAGTGGAATCTAATATTGCCACACACTACAGGAACACAGCAAGGTGAGTCTCCTTATTCTCTTTACGGGAGAAATTGACAACCCAGGACATAAGCTAGTTGCAAAAAGACTGGGCAACCTTGGGCTGGAAACGAGCTGAAGGGGAGATGATAAAGTACTCTGCCAGCCAATCAAGCCAACAATAATAATTAATCTTAAATGAAAATTAAATGTAATTTATCTTTCAAGTTAATGTACATAATTTTCCAAGCAGCTATAAAACCTAAACCCATATAGGTGACCATAATTCTACCAAAGCTACTTGTAGTACAAATACCAATAAATATTTAAAAAATCTATTACACAAAATAACTTTGTTTCTGAATTCAAAACCCAGCTCAGAACAAATCCACAATGGCTGAATTGTTCCAAGTATTTTAAGTCATTCACAAAAACTTACTCTTGCACTCTTATAAAAATATGTAAAAACATACAAAGATATGTAAAAAATGACTTAAAAAATAAGTCACTCACAAAAACTTACTTTTTCACATTTATAAAAATATGTAAACAACACACAAATCAAGCCAACATGCATCCTGATTAAAGTGCATCACATGTGTGCTACTGGCCACCTGCTTTCTTTTCCAGTCACCTCTCAGTTTTCACCTTTCTGAGGTCTAACCTGTGAAACACAAAGATACATGAAACCTTATTTTCATTAGAAAGCAGTCCCAGAATATTTTTATGGCTTGAAATTTGAGCTCAACGACATCTGTGCGATTACAAAGTATATCTTATACGAACAAGAGAGCTATGTATCATAAATACGTACCAGTAGCCCAATGTTAAAACCATTAAGTTTTATTTAATTACAACCCACTCTCAGAAATGCACATGGTCTAGCTCACAATTAATCATAATTATTCAACCCCACAGCATAGCACCGCACAGCATCAAGAGGATTAGCAAATGTGTGGCCTTCTTACTCTTTCTGCCCATTATGAGTACAGAATAGAAATTCAGACAATATGGCACCACAGGAAAAGAGCAAACACATTCATTTCCTGTAGAATAAAAAAAGGCTTAAAAAAATGGTTTTCTGCCCAATATTGTCTAGGGACCAGCTTCCAAGTTTCTAAATTTATGGAGGAAACCCTTTAGGGTCAAAGTGCCAACAATATTTTGCAAACAAAAATAATATAAAAATTTTTAATTAAAAAAAAGGTTTTAAATAAGTCCCATGTAGTTCTAAAATAAAACACACACACACACTTCCCATCTTTTTCTAAAACCATTGTCACTTCTTATTTTAATTTGCTTTTTGACATTATGATGCATCACAAGCTACAAATGTATAAGGCTCTATCGATCAGCAGACCCTCCCTTCCGTGAATCAACTTATAGAAATAACTAAAATTAAGGCAATCACTAAGAATATACTCCAAGGCCATACTAATAGGCCAAGTTTATAAACACTGAAATGGGTTAACAGATATACTCATATACACATATTTGTTCTTATGGATGTGTTTGCTTTGCTGGATCCAGCTTTCAAAGGCAAAGAGCTAAATTTGGAGAGAGGGGAAAAAAACGTTTTTTCTCCTTTAAAGTTTTGTTTCTTCTGGAGAAAAGTGTTCGTGACATTTGAAGTCAGCCAACATCCGTCATTCAAGTGCACAAACCCCCTCCTTCTGCTCCTCTGCGTGGGGCGGCAGAAGGACCACAGGTCTCCGAGGAAGAGACAGAATCCTCTGGGAAATTATTTCAGAGCTGCCTATGAAGAAGAGTTAATAAGAGCTGAAGCTCTGGAGACGACAAATTTGAATATATCAGGAAGTTCTCTAACAGAAAATTGAGAGAAAAGGAATATAAAGTTCAAGAAGTATTAGAGTGAGACCAAAAAAAGTATGCTGTTCAAGGATAAAAAAACTAATGAATAATGACATTTATTAACAAATAATCTAAAGGTACCCAGATCACTTCTTTAACTCATATTCTAAATGTCTAGCACATATTTTTAAAGCACTGTTAATACTAATTAACATTTTTACCTAACTTTTTCAAAAAATAAAAGTTATTTTTAAGTGCACTTCAATGGGTAATCTGGCCCACAGAACCGGATCAGCTTACTGTCACACAAACGGAAGCAGAGTTCACGTGGTAGGGACAGTTTTTTCACAGGACTGGTCTTGGACGCTTAGATTCACAAAGGGACAGCCACCCTCAGAGAGTACGGGGCTAGTCTCCAGGACTCGGAGCTTAAAGAGATCAAACTTAGAGCTTTACATTTTTATTTTTAAACTCTTTAACTTCTTAGTTTTGGTAAAAATTGTGAGAAGTAAAACCCAAGTGCAATTCAGCTTGAAAAAAATTTTTAAAGGAAAAGGTCTGTAAGTACCAGCTATGGCTTCTCTAAAAATACTGATACTCAACTGTATTGTCTGGTACAAATTATAGTTTAACAACAGAGGATCCTCCAAACCATGGCCTTTTTAAGCCATAGCATTAGATGGGCAGGGGGAAGGAGGAGGAAGGAGAAGAAGGGAGGAAAGGCACAATTCCTCCATCACTTCCTCTAAAATTCAGGCTTCCTCATCTTTACTTTAAAACATTAGGGCTTTCACGCTCGATTCTATTTGTTTATATAAACGTCCAGTGATGTCCCACCAATAATGCCCTAGAAACAAAGGACCAGAATAAAATCGAAAGCCTTTTAACAAGACCTCCCAAGAACGCACAAGTGCCCAAGCTCCTTAAAAATACTCAGCTTTGTTCAAAAACTCAGGGGCTCCTTTAAAACCTGAAATACATTTCCTTTGCCACCCCACTTAAAATAGCTTTTCTCAGCTCCTGGTGACATGAAGTGACATCTTACACCAGTGAAGCCAGCATGTGAGAACACTTCCATAACGGTGACAGTCAGTCACAATTAGTGCAGAAATGAGAAAGTGATAAATGCCAATGAATCCACATGAAAGGAAAATGAACCCCAAAAAAGAATAGGCCCCAAATGCACTAAATGTACATTTAAACTGGCAAACAGATGAGCCACCAACAAAACATAAGAAGTCTTTTTAGCTATGATATGTCCCTGATGGACTCTGTACAGTTGGATCTCCATGTCATTTTCGCCTAGTCCTCCTTCCTCTCTGGAGGAGGCAAAAACTTTTCTAAATGCACTTGAACCACACACACCTCTCCCTCCACACTAGATCACAGGATCAACTCAGTGCCTAGGTGACACCCGAGGTCAACCATGAAGTGACTCCAGCTCCCTGCCTGGTGTCCCTGCATTATTTCTTAAGCAAGGTTTCCTCACTGTTGGAGGCACCTCCTCATCCCCGCACCAGCTTTCCACACTTCCCACTGCCCACCGCTGATGCTCTTCTGTAATTTCTTCACAGTCAGCCTGACCCCATCCCCTCTCAGAAGATTTTGCTGTTCTCTCCAACTACAAACACAACCACTGTATCTACAATGCCTAAGGGCATTCAAATTTTTATTGAGTGAATGGTTTAAATATCTTGAATTTCATCGTATCTATTATAATTT
>NW_011495023.1:986779-1024195 GCF_000754665.1 Bison bison bison | reverse complement strand
AAGTTTTACTTTTAAATTTTTATCTTACTATCAAGATGCAGTTGGGAATACCCAAGCCTAGGTAGGCATCTTGTTGCACACACTGTGGGATCTCTCCCTGGTGACTCACACATTGTTATGGAAACAGGAGATGCTCAAATATTTAATGGAGTCTCAGAATATAAATAGCACTTTAGAATCATCTGGCTTAACTGGCCATTAAAACTCTTTGAGTGCCCTCTGCTCCATTTCTACCACTCGTCCTCCGCCTACAGGCCCTCCCTCCCCAGGCAGCTCACAGCAATCTCGGGGAGCTCTGACTCAGAAGATTTTCCTAACACAGGACCATGCACTTCCCCTCGGCACTGAGCTGAGCAAGCCTGGGTCTGCGTCTGCCTGATAGCAGAACCTGCTTCTAGGTGTATGCCTTCATTTATTTATTCATCAAAAGCTTCCTGAGGACCTACTATGAGCTCCTACCCCTATGCCAGGCACCGGGGATGTAATGAACACTCCCACCAGCTCTGCAGCAAGACCCATGGGCCCTGCTCTTGTGAAGTGAAAACAGGTGGAAAAACAGGCATTGTTCAGACAACCACACACAAGAGGTGTCCCCAGGTCATCAGTCACTTGTGCATGATGTCATCTTGCCTCCCTTTGGCTTCTCCTTCTCAAATGCCACCAACTTATTATCAAAAAGAGAAAAAAAGCAACAAAATGCATCCTGCATCCCTAACAACCAAGAGGTGACTCACACCATCAACAGCTCAGAGCAGTTGAACCCACACCAAGTCTGTGCTCTCCAGATTTCATCCACACCTTTTTCCTGCCTTGTTTCCAGACGCACTTGCTCCAAACTCTGTCACTGGAGAGCAAGAGGTCTGGGGGTATGGATGGACTCCTCTCTTTCTGAATCACTGTACAATAAAACCTTTCACAGGGTCCTCATACAAAGACAAGCTAAAATTTAGACTTACATAAATTTATCTTTTCATTTGGAATATATATCATTTCTTATTAAAAAGACAATGGAAGAAAACAATGCTGCAGTTTGATGAACACAGCAGAAAAGTCAAAACGGGTTGAGCATTTCATCTACCTCAGAATCCTGTTTCTGCATTTCTGTTCTGCTTCCAAGACAGCAGCTTAAAAGTCTCACGAATAAACAGACAGAAGCTCACCCTGCAATTTCAGGGCACTTTTTAATTAAACTAATTCCAAAGCTTGAAAGAGAAGTGGAAATTTTCTGATTCCAAGTTAAATCATTAATGATGAACCAGCTCTCATTCTTTATGAAAGCAACAGGAGATGAGAAGCACTTCAATCTTAGACTAGGATAGCAGGGCCACGTGCATGCCCAGGCACCTCACTGCGGGCCTGCAAGTGCCCTCAAGGCCACAGATGGTCCCCTTTCACCCATGTCAGGCTGGCATGACCTCTTCCTTTGTCATGATCCAATGAAGAGAAACCTCTGAACAGAGATGGAAGGAGAATCCCACTCTATTCTAGGTTTGCACACACACACAAAAATATCAAATCAGGCAGGGCCCATTAAAGAATTCATAGTTCCAACATTGAACAACAGAATATGACTTACCTGCACATTCCTAGCTGCTCAAGAACACCCTTGAAAACTGTTAAGACAGAATCCAGATGCCAGACTCACACCATGACCTGAAATAAACAGCAACTCTGCCTTCTCACCTCCTTAAAATGATCACATTAATTTTTTCATGTAAATATAAGCCCTTTAAAGAAGCATGTATAGTACGTTTCTAGGCTCTAGAAGTTTCCATGGCAGGCTATACCATAAGGACAAATACAGTCATATGATGCACAGATTTTTTTTTTCCAGTGTCAGACTTTTGTCTTTTTAAATCTACTTTGCAGTACCTAAACTGAAGGAAAAAAAAAAAGATTGTATATCTAAATATAATTTGTATACCTAAATATATGTGGATGAAATAAGTATCAAAACCCTGGTGTTCATGTTTATATAACATTCTGTACAGCTGAGGGAGAAAGAGTTCTCAAGCAACACATGAATCCCAATCATTTATTTAATCATTATTCAATTTTCACACCTTTCCTAAAATTCAGTAGAAGAACTAGGTACTTCTACAGGTGGCCATTCATTTGTTTTCAATTAGAGATTTTTACTTATTAATCCAAGTCACAACTCATGTCGGACCACATTACTTGCTAAAAACAAAGAACAGAATTCCTCTAGACAGGGCAACATTACCAATCTATTAGAAACATATAGAAAAAAAGATACATTTACAGAACTTGATTTGGAAAATAGTGACAGAAATCCAAGATCATCATTTATTCTGAAGAACTTCATTTTTTTCTGACTTACCCATTTTGCATAAATTTCATAGAAATATCAACTTTGGATTTGCAGGCGAATGCTGCTTTAAATTAAAACCCAAAGTCTCAAGATATTAATTAAATTAACATAGAAAAGAGATATCAAATAAGAAAGTTATATGTGAGAAAGGAAATTATGTTTCCTTTATTGAAGCTTCTGAAAATAATTCTATATTATAACTTTCACCTAAAATGTCAGCCATTTCAATTCTTATAAAAGGTTGACAGATAATATTTGTCAGAAGAGGTTTTTTTCCCCTTTCTATGGGGACAGGGAGGAGCCACTGCAGAGATAAAGATGAGTTTGTATCTGTAAGCAAGATAACAATTACAATTAGTCCCAGTGGGCTACATACAAACACTGAATAAATTAGGGTTGAGAGAATATATTGGATAAACTTTAGTCAGCTGCTTTTAGTGTCTTTTATAAAAACAAGACGCTCCGGGGGAAGATTCTGCAAAGACCAAATTCATGACAGGACAATACTGCCTGGGATGCGTTTGGTTTTTAGTGCCCAGGGCATGCACAGTCCATATTAATAGCATTTCTCATAATCCTCCTGAGAAAATCACTACAGAAGAGTGGGAATGAAGCTTTGCGGGGAGCTTTTTCACTTATTTCTTTTTTTCCTGACAAACAGACTGTTTTCTTTCTCCTGACCCTTCAGTGCCATGTCAGAAGCTTGGGAGTTTGTAGGTCACGTGTGAAACGTCAGTGTTTCTGGCTCCTGAAGGCAGAGTGAGAAAAGTGATGAAATAGCAAAAATCCACCCCAAAGTGCTCTACAAAGACACACAAAAGCATATGGGAATATACGTTGGGCTTAAGCAGCCCAGAAGTGAAAACTGACACTTCACAGGGCTGTGTCTGCAGCATGTGGGGCAGGGAGCCACGGGACAGCCCCCAAGGCTGTTCCCACACGTGAAGGAACAGCTTCGCACCCTGTCTGACGGCATCTATTTATAGCAGACCTGCCGACTCCAGACACACGATTATTTATGCACACTAAATATGCATTATTTAACAGTGCAACTAAACCAAAATGGGGATTTTCTAGGCATCTTTTAATAGGCTATCAAACTTTCTTCTCCTATATAATTATGTTCAGTTTTAAATAACTTCAATCTTCGACTTTAATCGTGAACAAGGCATTTGAAATGAAAACCTCTAGGACAACAGTGTTTTATCATCTGAACAAAAGTGTCTAAAGGCGCGCAGTGTGGGGAGGGGGCGTTGGTGAGGGGGGTGTCCGTGTAAACAGTGGAATTCATTCAGTGCAACAAGATGTTGGCACTGGGCGGCCAGGAGGAGCTGGGATGGAGGGAAGAGCAGGCTTCACTGGATGCCCATTCTTCATCCATCCACTGAACTGGAAGGGCAGGTCCACAGGCAATCCTTCTGGAATCACTCTCCCTCTGTGTGTGCTTCCTTGCTCTCTCCTCCTGTCTGTGTGGGGAAATGTATTCTGTGTCTTTCTCACTCTCTGACTCTCATCCTCTCTCTCTCCAAGAATAAAACTTGTCTTTTCTAATCTCTTTCTTTCTAGAGGGGACAGGGGAAGGAAATCGAGCAAAAAGAACAATATCGTTGGACATGATTATGTGGTTAACTCATAGTTCTACACTTGGCAGTACAGAGTCTCTGAAAGCACTCTCAGAATATGTGTTATGGCTAAGGTGTAAAATCAAGAAGAAAATTCTGACTGGTTTGAGGGGTGAAACTCACATTTGGATACAACTATCTGAAAATTGGCCAAGAACATGACAAAACATATGAGAAGAACGTGGTTACAATCCTGACATCTAACACTTGTGTACACTGTGATTTCAGGGCAAACTTTCAAAAACAGTTCCCTTCTTTCTAACCATATCCAAACATGAATGTGCGTATCCAGAAAGAGACATGGAGACCAACACAATCAACATATGAGCCCATTTATGAAGCCTAAGCAGTCATATCCAACACTGTTTTAGCTCAGAGAATGACATGTTACCTTTTCTTGGCCATGTTTCTGTACGACTTCACTTTTGAAGCCAAACATCCTTTTGAATTATACTGATCTGAGATACCCATCTATTATGCATTGAATTGTGTCCCCTTGAAATGATCTGCGAAAGTCCTGAGCCCCAGGACCTCAGAAGGTGACCTTACTTGGAGACAGGGTCTTCAAAGAAGCAATTAAGTTGAAATGAGTTCACTACAGCAGGCCCTAGGGAAACACGACTGGTATCCTTATAAATCAGGGAAATTTGAACAGAGACGGACACACATCGAGGTAAGACAGTATGAACACACACAGGACTAGAATGATGTGTCCTCAAGCCAAGGAGCACGTGCGGCACCACGAGCCAGGCAGCACTCCTTCTCCCGAGGCTTCAGAGGAAAGGCTGCCCTGCTGACACCTTGACCAGCTATCTCGTCTCGGGAACTGAGAGATAACACATTTCTGCTGTTTAACCCACCCATCTGTGGGTCCTCCATTACAGCATCCCTCCGAAACCAACAGAGTATCCATAAGCACTCTGATTAAAACAGTATGCTTTTAGCAGGACGTGAAGTACACACAGAAGTTTCCCTGTCCATTTTTTTAAATGTCTGAAGCTGTTGGTACACAGGTTCACCAGCTCACTCTATGGGCGTGGCCTGTCATCCCATCTGAAGGCAGGCAGACGGCAAGCATCTCCCTGGTTCCGACCTCACCTGCCTGACTCTCCAGGGACCTGCACCACCAAGACTAAGGGACTAATTCTCAATGCATGTGGGATGCCCATCCATGCTACCTGGGAATATTTTGCAGTCCAGAAACTTCCTTCCCCAAGTCTTCCCTTTTCTTCTGAGAGGTGCCGCACAGAAGCTTACACAACATTCACACTCAACAGTGGCGTGACAGGATGATACACACCTGTGTGGACTCAAGCACATGCTCTGACAGATCTTCCCCACAGGGGCACCAGGAGTCCAAGCACCCGGGACCAGCGGGTCTGTTTCTATACTAAGTAAAACCTGATTGGGAAGTCCTTCATACACCAATTCATTCAGCAGCTAGTAAATACCTACTACGATTTAGGTCAGGGGTCAGCAACCTGTTCTTGAGAAGGACCTGACAGCAGGTGTGGCAGGCTCTGAGGCCGCTTCTCAGCAACGCCCAGCACCGCCCAGTGAAAGCGGCCACGGAGAGTGCATGGGAACAGCAGCTGGGTCCAACCCGCGGGCCGGTTTGGCACGTGGGCTGCGTGGGCTGTGGTCTGTCACCCCGACCTTGATGATGGAGACTAGCAACGTGTCCCCAACAAGTGTGGCCATACCTGTGCTCTAAGTGTGTGATATGGGCAACAAAATTGGAAGTCAACAAAAAGAGGGAAGAAAAGTATAGAAAGGATAGGAAAAAAAAAAAAAAAGATGAAGCAAAATGCACTACAGCTGGGAGGGGGTCACAAGACACCATTCAGTGTCACAGGTGACAGTAATATGATGTGTCTACATACTTCAGATATGATTTTTAAAATCCCGGTGAAAAGCCAAATGATCTAAGAATAGGTCCATAAACCCTCCCCCAGGAGGGGGAGACAAGGTGTTAAATTCCCCTTCCCCGCGGTCTCCAGCAGCCATTCAATTTCGCAGAGTTACAAGGTGACTGCAGCGTGCTGGTCGGGGCAGCAGCGAGAGTCCCGGGAGGGACCTGAGCGCCCACCCCCGAGGATGCTGATTTAACAAGCCCACAGGTGACTTACTGCCTCAACTCCATATTAAACATTTTCAATATCTTTCAGCAGTTTGATAAAACCTGTTAAAATTAAATTCTAACCACAACGCACTCATCCACACCTTAAGGGGCAAAGGTTATACTAATATGATCTCTCTTTATAGCCCTTGCCAAAAAAAGAGGAAGTCTTCCAGTCTCCATCACAAAAGCAGTAATCCCAAAGCACAGGAGTGGGGGATTCTCTTAACTTATACACACACACACACACACACACACACACACACACACAGGCAAGGACAGTGTGGTGCTATGGTCTCCTGCTCAGAACATCTACTGACTGGAACCCCAGAAAGAAAACAACCTCCAGTCTGCTAGCAGAGAGCCTCTCAGAGAGGGCCTCAGCTAAGCATATTTCATTCATCAAAATTAATATCGCATTACATTATCTGGAAGCCAAGGAAAAGAGACCACCCAGTTGCTCAAATGCTTCAGATAAAACACTCATCCAGTTGTCATAACTTCTGTTTAGTGACCTGATTAAAATAACAAGTACCAAAATACTCAAGACCCTCAGCTTTCATTAGTTTTTAAGACTATTTTTTTAATAATTTGTCATTTTCCTGCGGTCAACAGTACATAGCATTTAGTTATTCACTAAGCAACATTACAGATCTTTAGATACTGAATACATGCAGGATATAGATGTTTACATAAATATCTAATGCCTGGGATAAAATACGCCTGGGAATACACGTAGCTGTCCCCACTGTGCTAGGTGAACGTGGCCTGTATCCCCTCCATAATGAGCAGCCCCTGCAGAAGTCACCTGACCATACAGACCATCAGTCGAGAAGAGGACTCGAGCCAGTGGTGGGACAGGAGATCTACCAGGAGACACAGGAACCCAGGGCTTTGGGATTAACGTTTCAACTTCCTATGGGCGTGGAGCTGGTCCCCAGGTGACCAAAACTGGAAAAACAGATTCCCTCTGCGTCCGCTGCCAGGCCACATTTGGTTTGACAGAGGTTTAATCCATGGCCACAGCCCCTACCCAGATCTGGCAGGCACACAGAGAAGCCACCTCCCACCTGCCCAGGTTTCCAACCTCCAAAGACACTACCAGGATCCCAGGCTGGCCCCTTACTCAGCCTCTCTCTTTTCAGGACCCACTGGAAGGAGCAAACGCACAGGGTGACTTCTGTGAACAAAGATCTTTGCTTTCCAACATTCCCATCCTGGCTGAGTGACCGCAGAGGCAAAGCACCCATGTAGTCAACTTGCCAAAAGCACCCGCTTGGCCTCCCCCTGCTGCCCTCCATGCACCGGCCAGCTGTTTCCTTCTGATTATGGTATGAAACCACAGTCATGTGTGGCCCAGGAAGGTAGAGATAGGAAGGCAAGTGGACCGGTGAGGATAATGTGAGAAGCAGGGGGCTGTGGAGAGAGAATATTCTCCAGGCCAAGCAGTCAGCCCACACACCTCAGCAGGGTCAGGGTCTACAGGAGAACCCAGAGCCTCGTTTTTCTATTTCTGTTCCAGTGAGGACCTGACTCCGCTTTCCCACCAGCTGCTGCCCCAGTAACTGGCATCCACAGCATCACAGGAACTGCAAACAAATCCTGCTACTCTGACATAACGCGTACAGGGCTGGGAGTGGGCTCGGAATAACTGGGTGTGCTTGCATGTGCTGAGTCACTTCAGTCGTGTCCGACTCTTCATGACCCTATGAACCATAGCCTGCCAGGCTCCTCTGTCCGTGGGATTCTCCAGGCAAGAATACTGGAGTGGGTTGCCACACCCTCCTCTAGGGGATCTTCCTGACCCAGGGATCGAATCTGTGTCTCTTACATCTCATGCACTGGAGGCAGGATCTTTATCACCTGAGAAGCCCCCGAATGACTGGGCACCTACACTCAAACATCACTAGGCGAGACCTAGAAATTCACAGTGCTGTCAGTTATAAAGAAAGAAAGAAAAACCTCAGCTATTACAACCACAGTGACTGGCTCTTCGCAGGCTTTACCTGTTCCACTTTGTGGGTCTCCTCCTGGCCCCATCACCCAAACCCAGAACCCAACTCAAAACCCATGCCAAGGGGATGCCACAACCTCCATGTCACTTCATAGTCAAAAAAGGCTGCCTTTCCCCCAAGCACTTCAGACAGACTTGGAATAAAGGAGTTAATGCTGATTTAAACATACAGAAAAGAAAAGTCAATAAGAAGGTCTGAATAGTTTGACACAGATGATCGTAGATAAAGGTACTCACACTAGTTCAATGGCATTTATACCAGGTAGCTAACACTCAGAAATGTTGCTTTTAAAGAGAAATTAGAAAATGGATTAACTAAAAGTGCATATTTTGAAAGCAAGAATCTTAAGCAGGTGAATGCTAATTATACTGATTATATACAAATACAAATTCTCGGTCACATACAGTTCTAGAAAATGAACCTAGTAAGCTATACTGCCATAGAAACATTGATAATATTTACACTGGTTCAAATAAAAGGAGTCAATTATATTTTTAATTGTGATTTTTTTTTTCTAATGCACTCTTTGACTGCCTTTTTACGTCTCACTGAATTCAAATGGTGAATGGAGCCCTGTGGCCAAAGACAACTCAGTAAAGAACAAAGAGGGTGAGACCTAAAGGGGGACCCAGGTCGCTGGTCAAATAACCGGGAGAGCTTTCATCTCCAGAAGTTCTCCTGAGTTGGAGGCTCCAGCTTTTAACATTGTGCATAACAGGTCATTGCTCCATCTTGATCCCCAATTCCCTGTCCAACTGCATTTGCCTCTGGTGGCCAACTTAAGTTCTGAGACCCATACCTTTCTTATTAGAAACGTAATTGGTAACACACCTAAGTAATTGAAAGCCACAAAAAGTTGAGTGGGTGACATTAGCAGATGAAACTCTCCTTAAAGGAAGCAGGGCTGGACGAGCACTGAACACAGGAAGTGGTACAGGGAGAACATGGGAACCGATCCAGAGCATCTTGCTTTGGAACCAAAAAATAGGAGAGTTGTAAGAAATTATCCCCTAATTACTAAGGAGCTGCTAACAGATGAAGTCAATCTATATTTGCTGATGTGGAAACACATCCAAGATATACTGGCAGAACAGTATGTAGAGCAGGAAACCATTTGTGTGTGGAGGTGTGTTTAAAATGCTCATATATGTGCAGAAATTTCTGGAAGAATGCTGCCAAAAAAAGATGATTGTGTTTTCTCTCCAAGGGAGGGTAGGGGTGTGGTATTCAGTGCATTTTTTATTTTCCATTTTATACACTTTTTTTTCCATCAGTATTACAATTTAGAGGGAAGGAAAAAAAAAAAAAAAAAACCCTCAGACTTTAAAGGAACAGAGAGATTCTCAGAGTAGGGTTTTTAAGAGATGTTCTGTTGAATAAGAAGAAAAGAAAAAACACCATGGCTCACAGTCCCCTCACAGGCACAGACAACAAAAACACCTCCAGTGAAACAGGGGGATGGCTTTGTTTTTTTGCAGAGATCCTACAGGTGGTGCTTCCGAATACTCCCGTATTGAGTGAAAGCCACAAAATGCCATTCCCACAATTCGGAGTCTTTTCAATTGGTTGGGTGATTTCTAGTTAAGATTGAAGCTGTGGTGCTTGGAACAAAAAGATCATGAAACACAGGGGAGACAGCCCGATGTGAAGGAGGTGGAGGCAGGCAAGGGCCAGCACGGGTACCTGCCCGGTTCTCTACCCTAAATCTTCACCAAACACACGGCTCTAAGCAGGGGAGGACCCAGGGTCCCCTTCTGGCCTCCACACAGGTTCCTCCCGCATGGCAGCTGCAAGTGGTCACGTGGCCTGTGCTCTGACCATATTTCAGGAAAGGGCCCACGGGTGCGGGTTTAGAGTGATGGGTTTAGAGTTCAGCCTGCTTTCGCGAGGTCAGCTCCGGGCTACCTCTGTGGGTGGGGGGCTTGGCCCTGGGGCCACACAGGGGACATATGAGTCCCCACCCCTTTCTTCTCAAGAAAAGTTTCCTGGGCTTCCTGATTGTCCCGAGGGACCTCAGGGGTGAATGGAGGGTAATAACTTGATGGGGGTGGCTAAAAGGACTCAGTGACATAAGAAAGCACTCAGAACCTGGTACCAGGTCACACATCACTCAAATCTCCTGAACTGTTCTTCCTTGAGATCAGACAACTAGCACATAGGAAGTAATGTATTTGTTTTGATGCTTGTTTTTTCCATTAATTCAGTTGCAAAGGATGATGGAGAGAGAGAACATGTGAGCGCCTGCCTGAATGCACCAGGCAGCGTGCTGGGTTTTTACAAACACGATGTGACATCGTCCCACAAGCAGTGTGGGCACAGAGCACACACACCAGTGGACAAAATCGGGGAAGGATCTGGCCACAAGCTGATGGTGAAAAGCAAACCGAACCCTCAATCCCACACACCCCCAGAACAGCACCACAGCACCATGGGGTCTGGTCTAATGAGGATGAGGATGCTGTCTCAATGCATTGTTCTTTAAAAAAGCAAAACCCCAAAACTCTATACTCGTCTTTCTTACTCTGCCCAAAGGTTATATGCAAGCTTTGTTTTAGCCAAACCAACAGGCAGCCGCAGGTCCCTGGACACCCAAATTCAAGAGCTGCCATCCCCAAGTCGAGCCCAGCTGCTCCGCTCTCAGCCAGGTCTCAGCCACCCAGGCCATCCATGTGGCCGCAGAAGCCCACCTTCTCCACCAGGCCCGAGGCAAGCACCTTGTCAGGCTACGGGCGGTACCGGCCTCTGACACCAGTTCACTACTGGCATGTCGACAATCTCACACCGGTAGGTGGGAGGTTTTGAAAACCTTGGACAAACAGCTGAGCCGCAACTGAGCCGGTGACTGCAAAAGCGCTTCTGCAGGGCTGGAGGAAGACAGACAAAGCCACACTGAACCTCAAGTCATCTCACCCAGAGTCAAAGCAACAGTGATGCTGAAGATAACCCGCAGTTCCCAGCAGCCTGTTGTCAACCAGTTAGTAGGATATACTGATTTACTTCACGATGCTCTATGTCCCCATGTTAATTTGCCTGTGGGACCAGCAAGGAAAGAACCAGTGGGCGTGGCACGCGGCCGTGATGGACAGGCAGGAAGACCCGGATGCAGGCGCACGCATCCGGGCAGAGAGAGGGAAAAGTATGTTAACAGGCAAACTGAGCCGGGGGTGGGGATGGTGCAGTTGTTCACATAAAAGCCTATCAAACAAATGTTGGCTATAACTTGCATTCAAAACTCTATGTTAAGCACCAGGATCGTTGGGGGAAAAAAAGAAAAACATGAAACCTAAAGAAGGAACTTAAAATCAAGATGATAGTCCAAGACACGAGTTACACAAGTAACAGAGAAACACATCTGATACTGTAATTATACCCCTTTGCAAAGATTTACTAGTTAAATGGTCCAGTTTCCAGAAATCAACAAGTAAAATAAGTCCATCAGCAAGGACTCCATCAGGTGCTGTGAGTGTAGTTTCCTGCCATTCCTTTCACAAACGGATGAATCCAGATAACAAGCCTCCTCCCAACTAGCTCTTATTTCTGTACCTCATAAGTATTCAAGGGATAAGAGGCACTGGCTCCGCGGGCTTGCCACAGCTTTCCAAAGCCCCACAATGAGCCGCCCGGTAACGTCGGCGCTCACCCCATCCACAAGTGTGAGCTTTAATTACAAGTGATCAGTGTCTCAGGCTCGCCCTAGAGACCAGTCCCGGGGACCCTGAGAATTTTCCCGGATCGTGTATTTGAATTCACGACAATGCTCTGTCGCTGGGGGTTTCTGTGTTCGGTAATAATGTGCTTTGTTCTCACAAGTGCCCCTCGCACCTGCCAACTGAAAAGAAAGCCCCGAGACTTTGCCGGGCAGTGTACAGTCGTGCTGCCCTCCAGCGGACCATGCCGGCCCAGCGCCTATAAAGGAGAAGGGCAGACAGGCAGGGAAAGCCTGTGAACTGGATCAAGGAGGGGGAAAAAAAAAACAAACGGAAACACAAGCTAACCCCAGAAAATATAAAGAGGTCTCTCCTAAAACTTCGACATTTGATGGACATCAAATAATCAAGTCTTACAGGCATGAAAGATACTCAAACCTCAGACATGTATGGACATGCCAACACATCACTTAAAAATTTTCACACTAAAGAACTTAAGCCAAAATGTATCTGCATCCACATGCGTATGTATAGACAAAACACACATATATACACAGACATCTACTGCGCCCACCGTTCTTGTGCTGAGAAAACACTGACAAGTCAAGTCCACAGAATATAAGGGTTGTATGGGTCTGGCAGACAAAGTACAGGAGAGAGAACGTGGACACTGTAGAGAGCGGAGAAGTGGACGTCACAAAGCCATGTCAGTCTCCATTGAAGATGCAGTCACCAGGACCCAGAGCTGGTAAAGAAATACTTGAAATTTAAAAACAATTAAAAATCAACAGGAAATCACAGAGCCACCAATAAGGAATTGTCATGCGTTCTTCTTTGCTACATAATAAAAATTACCCCCAAAATTGTATGCGTCCCCTGAATTCAAATTAGTAAGATTTCCTTTATAAAACCCAAATCAAGCTGGGGGGCGGGGGTGGGGAAGGGAGTGGGCTAAGTAGAGATTCAAGCCATAGTCAGTAACAACCCCTTTTGTTGTTCAGCTGCTAAGTCGTGTCCAACTCTTTGTGACCCCATGAATTGCAGCACACCAGGCTTCCCTGTCCTTCACTATCTCCTGGAGTTTGCTCAAACTCATGTCCATTGTGTCGGTGATGCCATCCGACCAATTTTATGTCAAACCTCACTAGGTAGCTAATTGCAAAATGTTCATTACATTCAGGTAATAAGAAACAGTCCCATCTTCTGAGATACCTTACAAATGCTATTATGACACCTACAATAATTTTCATGATAACATCCTAAAATAAAATCTAACTATTTGCACATCACACTCAGATCCATTTCCTCTGGAAAGCACCACATACACAGACAGGCTCACTGAACTGCCAGCAGTAAAACTCAACCACAAACTGGCAGTGCCCTCTGCTGGAAGGTCCAGAAATCACACCCTGAAAACCGAGAGAGTATTGACTTTCATTTGTGGGTATTCTGAAATAAAAATATCACCAAACAGCACAACTACTTAGTCTTATAATAGCCCCTTCGACCGGGTGTTACAAAGCACTTGAAAAGCTTAGCTTTTAAGTGGGTTTGCTTTGATTTGAAAATCAGTTATGAATTGAGCTCTGTCATCCACAAACATCTCTGTTAGTATTTATGTGATTTATAGTTCTCCTTCCAGGAAAATTAAAATTAAATTCCTTTCCAATTCTTAGAAGAGAATATATAAAATACAAAATACACTTGTGAGAGTTCATTTCAAAGAATATTTCTTATTAGGCCTAAGGTCCTCGTGCCATTGGCATAATATCTAAGATTTTCTCTGGCTTCAGAGTTATTCTAATCTACAAAATAAGATCTGATGAGACATGAAGGTGGATACATAAAGATGACAAAAAACCTCTTTTTGAAAAAGTGTGCATAGGAAAACACAACATATATTATGACCACTACTCTTTTTTTAAATGCACAGGAGGGGCTTCCCTAGTGGTCCAATGTTTAAGACACCACACTTATACTGCAGGGGACACAGGTTTGATCCCGGGGGTGTGGGGGGGTGTGGAATTAAGATCCCACAAGTCCTTGCAGTGGGACAAAACAAAAGAAAAATAGAAATAATTTTAAAAAGTAAAAATAAATAAAATGCATAGGAAAACATAGGGAGAAATACAACACATGCTTTTAAACCAACAGGACTGGGGCAGCTCTCCCCATCTGCATGGGGGAGGGCACAGCGTTAGGGACCACCTCACAGGTGAGTGGCCAGAGCCCTGCTTCCTCCCCTAAAACCCAGGCACCATGAGCCACAGAGCAGAGCTTTTGTGAGAATCCAACCACGCACCTCGCCAGCATACATCCACACTTAACAGGAGACTTTTGTGCAGGCACACACACACACACACACACACACACACACACACACACAGAAGACAGAGCTCCCCTACTCTCCCCATGACGTGTTCAGGGCAGAGGTCCACCCAGGCAGAGGTCCTTCCCTGAGATGGTCTAACGAGCAGAAGGGCTTCTGCTGCACGAGGCAGAAATGATGCAGCTTCGAGCTGCTTCCTTACGCTCTCCTGTGATGGATGACTTTCTTATCATGAGCACACTGTGTTATATAATTAAAACAACTCCCATCTTGAATTCTTGCTTGGGCTAAAACACATCCAAGGCCGGCAAGGAAACCACAGAGGCCAAAACTGCAAAGCAATTAAATGGAGCTGCCTTCCTGCAGGCACCTGGAACAGCCCGTCTGTGGGGGAGGACGGGCCCATCTCTGCTCCTTCTGCGCAAAATCTCGATCCTCCCTTGGCCAACTCCTGCACAGGTAGAAGCTGAGAGCATCCAAGCTCTACCTTCCCATCCAATCTCCTCCCAGACAGTGGCCTTGGCTGGCAGATTGTTCGATTCTAACTCGCACCACCTGAGAGTTTCGGGGCCCTAGGGTGATCCATCCTCAGAGCACACACCCCAGAGACAGGGGGTGTGGAGAAAACTGAGCAGGAGGCCTTGAGCACAACTCACCCCAAGGCCACATCCCAGAGCTCCAGGGCCACCGGAAGTGCTGGGCCCACCAGGATGCAGCTCCTCATCTCTAAGTCGGTCCCCTGGTCTGTAAAGTGGGGAGGCTGGGAGGGAGCTGTCGTAGGGCAGCACTCGGCAGTTAACTGCTGACTGATCTTTAATCCCATGTTGTGTGTTATTAAGTGTAGGATGCGATGCGCTGAGAGCAAAAGGTGGGCAAGAGGCACTGGTGATGTGCTTCAAGGGACCAGAAGATGCATCGAGGTCTCCCTACCAGGCGGCAGGCATCTCCCCAGCAAATTCCCATGGGACTGGGAGGACTCGGTGGCATGTGGGCACCAGGTCCCTGCCTGGGTCCCTGCAAACACACGCCAGGTCTCCTGCGTCTCGTGGCGCAGCCATCCCGCCTCCTCAGCGCCCTGGACTACCCACTAGCCCTGCCCCTCTGCCCCCGCCTCCTCTGCTCCCCCACCAGTCCCTCCAGCTGCCTGTGAACGTGCTGTTGTCACGAACCCTTCGATTTCCACTCCCTCCCAGCCTCCTCACCGTGCCCCCTCAGCCACAGCCCAGCTGCTTCCCTCAACCCCCTCCCCACTATGGTTCCCCCAGCCTGTGGACCCAGGCCTACTCAGCTGGCATCCCTCTCCACCCACCCTCCCCAGTCCCCAGGGTCCCCACTGAAGTGTGGGGCTCACCCTCGCTGCAGGCCCCAAGGCTCAGCCTGGGACCTCATCGCTTTCACTGACCTAGGCTCTCCCTAGACCGCCTTGCCAATCCTCAGCCACACCAAGTTCACCACCCCAGCCTAGACCTCTCCTCAATACTACACAGCACATGCCAAAATGTCCCTCATGATCACCAGCACCCCCTAACTTTGACCCGGTTTCTGCTGTACTGGCCAGAAACTGGCCTGTCACCCCACCTCCTAACTAGCCTTTCTGATCCACCCACTCTTCCCTCTTTCCTTGGCCAGAGCTGCCCTCCCCCCACCTCCTAGATTCTGCAAGAGCCTCCTAACTGCTTTATGGTCCGCAGAGGAGCCAGACCACCTTTATAAAGACACATCTTGTCACTCCCCAGAGCCCGCTCCATGCTTCCGATGCTCTTATTACTGATCCAGAAACTCTAATACGCCTTCAAGGGCCTCGCTGACATGTGGCCCCATCAGAGAAAATGGACTCAGGCAGCCTATCAGACCAGCATCCACCTCTGGTCATTCTGCCTCCCTTGTTTACGGGTGTTGTCAGTACTCAGGCCTCCTGACACCCTCCATGTCATTTCTGTAACTGCCCGTGCCTGCCCCCCAAACATGAAGATCACAGTTTCCCTGAACCTCCGATCGCACTGGCCCCTGCAGTCACTCAGATGTCTGCTGAGGGACAGGGTGGCCTTGCTGCCGTAACCATCTGCCTGAGCCCTCCCGCTCTGCTGGGGAGCCCTCCAACACTGCTGGCTTTCCACCAGAAGGAAAGACCTGTCCTCCCCCTCCGAGCTTCCCTTCCCCCTCCGTCACCTGCTGACTCCTTCCCAAGCCTTTGTTTTAAAAGTAGGCATCTCAGGGGCCACTTTCCTGACAAGCCCCCAGGATGAAGTCATGGGAACATGTGAGTGCCCTAACAGCACAACCTCAGCTCCTGAACAGTGAGTGTCTACTATGCAAGGGGCACTTCGTGGGCTGCACACAGCTGGGCCTGGGTGTCCTTTGCCTGGAGTTGGCCTGGTGCCCCCTAACAGCTCATACACAGAAAGGGTTCAAGGCAATTAAGCATGAAAAAGAAATTAAAGGCATCCAAATTGAAAAGGAAAACTGTCTCTATTTGCAGATGACATGATATTATACACAGAAAACCCTAAAGATTCCGCCAAAAGAAAAAAAAAAAAAAAAACGTGAGAGCTAGTAAACAAATTCAGTAAGATTACAGCATACAAACCAATATACAAATATCCATTGCATTTCAATAGAACACTTAGGAATAAACTTAACCAAGGAGGTGAAAGATAATAGTGAAAAAATTAAAAGGAGACACATACATTGGAAGAATTAATGTTATTGAAATGCCTATGCTACCTAAAGCTATCTATAGATGGAAAATAGTATGGAGGTTCCTAAACAAAAAAATTAAAATAAAACTACTATATGATCCAGCAATCCCACTGCTGGTTATATATCCAGAGGAAATGAAATCACTATCTTGAAGAGACTGCATCCCTATGTTCATTCCATCTTTATTCACAGTAGCTGAGATGGATAAACAACGTGCCTGTCAATGGATAAAGGGATAGAGAAAATATGCTATGTATGTGCAATGGAATATTACTCAGCCATGAGAAAGAAGAAAGTCCTGCCATTTGTGACAATGTGGATGAAACTTAAGGGTGTTGTGCTAAGTGAAAAATAAGTCAGAGAGAGAAAGATCAATACTGTATAATCTCACTCATAAGTGGAAACTAAAAAAACTGAACTAATCAAAACACAGGGTTGACTGGTAGTTACCAGAGACTGGCGGCGAGGGGGAAGAGAAGAGATGTTAGCCAAAAGGCAAAAACTTCCAGCTTTAGGATGAATAAATCAATTCTGGGGGTGTAGTGTACTATCTTGTATACATGGAGGTTGCACAGACAGGAAATCTTGATCTCATCTCACAGACACACACATACACACACACACAGTAACTCTGTGAAGTGATAGGTGTGTTAACCAACCTTAGTATGATATCATTATACAGCATATAAGTACACTGCACACCTTAAACTTACAGTGTTATATGTCAATTACATCTCAATATAGGTGGAGAAAAAGAAACAGCTCAGGGAACATCCACGCAGTGAGTAAACAGGAGATTCTGTGTACATTTTAGTTCTACATTGACTAAATATATTAAAGTGTCCTTTACTGACAGAAATATAAAATAAATAAGTCAAAGGAGCACAAAGACCTTTTCTAATTCGGTTACTTTCTGCTTTCACACTTACAAATACAACAACACTGAATTTCCTTCTCCACATTGTAATATATTTTCTCATGTAACTCTAACAGATAATTTAAAAAAAAAAATAAAATGAAACTAAAGAGAAGTATAACCTGTACAAAAGACCCCTCAGTGGTGAGATATGTATGTTGTGTCTGTGTGTCAGATTTTTTTTTATTTACCGCCTGCATGACATTTTTAGGCTGCAAAACCTGGCAAAGCTGTCCACAGTGGCTGGGTACTGAATTCTGAGACAAACATGCCAAATTCAGAACCATCTCCCTGTGCCTTTGGGGGCTTCCAGAGTCAAAACTGCCAGTTCCACATCCCAGGGTCTGAACCTCGGCCAGGGTGAGGGGAGGGGTCAGCAGGCAGGGGGAATGTCTGCCCTGCAGCCGGAAACCAATAAAACAGGCGAGACCCAAAGGACACCAAGTCTTTATCCAGCTCAGCAGGAGCTTTCCAAGCTTAATATATTAAAACTGCTTCACAGAGGCAGTAGCTGGGTCCCCAGGGCCCAGCTCAGCGCCCTGACAACCATCTGACCACTGAGATGCAAGGGTAACTGGTGCCGACGGACGCGGCCAAGGGTGGCTGCAGCGGGGAGCCGGTTCCCAGGGCCCAGACACCTTGGCGCTGCATGCATCACTGTGCGGCTAAGGCCCTGGGATTCTTCCTGGCAGCCCATTCCAGGCAGCCCATTCCAGGCACCCCTCTACGGAATAAGGATAAAGCATGCACCCCATTTCCAGGATGCCGTTTACAGGGTACACAACAGCTATGCAGTCTTTACACTAAATACCCCCTGACCAACAGGACTGGGCATCCATTTGGCCTGAGGGTCTCTGCGGGTGCCATAGCATTCTCAGTGATAAGGAAACTGGCATTCAGTGTCTTAAGCCATTTATGAATTTTAAGAAATGTATTTGCTTAATAAGTGAGGGTAAAAAGACATATTTTATACAAGTAAAAGAAAACCTGTGTATTTCACAAAGTTTCTTCATGGTGCTGGGATGCTCACCAAATTTTCCAAGGGAAGAGGGGATGTCTGTCATGATCAGAGCAGCAGACAGTTTAAAGAAAATGACAATAAAGATACTGATAAATATAATGATAAAGATAAATCCCAACCAAGATAATGGGGTTCCAGACTCAACATTGCCACTAAAAGCAGTCAAGAATTTTTTGCAGACATGTGTTTCCACCAGCACACTAAGAAACCAAGTTTTTCATATGTACAGACATTCAGAACAGACTTATAGATGCGAAGGGTAGAGATGGCAGGGAGAGGGGAATAGACTGGAGTTAGGGGCTATCGGATGTAAACTATCATGGATAAAAGGGCCTAACTATCATACAGCACAGGGAACTACACTCAGCCTCCTATGATAAACCATAATGGAAAAGAATATGAAAAAAGAATGTGTATGTATATAACCAAGTCACTTTGCTGTACAGCAGAAATTAGCACAACATTGTTAACCAACAATTTAAAAAAAGAAAGAAACCAAGTTTTTCAAATTAGAAATAGCAATCTGGCAATGAGCCGGCCTGGGGCTCCTGGTCTCAGTCCCTAGAGCCAGGGGGTTCAAGGAGACTCTGCCCAGACCCTCAGGGTTACCATCCCCCTCCTCTTGGGGAGAGCAGAAACGGGGCACCACGCAGCTTCCCGGGCCTCTGCAAGGCACTCAGAGAGGGAGCCAGTGCGACCCCCCATTATCCCAGCGGGCCTGATGCCAGGGGGGTCCAGCTTGGCCCCTGCCTCATGGTTGGAAGGGGACCCATTGAGGGGGGAGGAGAAGGCCGGCAGGGGGGCAGCTGCCTCAATGCGAGCACAGCCAGACCCTCTTGGCTCCTTTAGATATTAGATCAATGAGCAAATAAAAGCCCTCCTAAGAAATGAGGGGGGAAAAGACCAAATTCAGGTAAGCAGAGATTACCTATTAACAGATTTTTAGAGCAAACTATTAAAGTGTGTTACTATATTTGACATGTTCTAATTCTTCCCTGTTACATAGTTAAAGAATATTTGACAACTAAGAGTAAAACTTGAGGCTAAAATCTGAAATGGAAAAGAAAATCTCTTTAACTGATTAGGTCTCTGGAGAATCACTAGGACAAGACTGAAGCTTGATAAAAGTATATATGATAGTAAGTAGGACATAATCTCCCCCAACACAGAAGAGTACAGAAATATGACTTTTCAGAAAAGAAGCAAGATAAAATACTAAGGACGTGATTATAATATCTAAGTGCTTACAGTCAAATGATTAATTGTGTTTTCTCTAAATAACTACATTAATAACTTTTCTTTTTTGTTTTTGGATTAGTACAGATGAGTGACTAAAATTAACCAAACTTTTTTTTTGTGGGGGTGGGGACGGTGAGTAGCCATAATTAAGTCCAGGTACATGAAAAAAACAGACTTTCATGAATAGTTTAGAAAATAACACACTTTTATTGAAATTTTGCCCTGAAGCTTTCTCTCCTGTCCAAATAATTTCCAAACTGCATTTCAAATTAAATTCCTAAGTTTTCATCTCTCCCCCCTAGGGTGTTCTTCCACATTACAACATATTTTAATATGTGTAAATGACAGCAATGCTATAAAGTGTTATTTCTCATTGTAAATGGTCATTAATATCACTTCATACCTCAGAGAGCATAATAGTCATTTGGCAATAAAACGAAGTGTGAGCATCATCCACTAATAACCTGAGAGGGGGCCCTGCTAGGACTTTATGTCTCTCACAGAATATTCTTCACATAAAGCACATTCTGGTCATTACTTAGATGGGAACATGTCCCCATCATGTTGCTAATGTAGTAACTGCAGGATCTTTTATGAGATTATTGGTTCCCTCTCCAAATTTCCATTCACCTCTCATGGTCCTCTCTAGCATCACAGCCATACGCCTTCCACTTAGGACTGCTTTTTTGGGAAATGTGGGAGTATCTGCTCTTATTTAAGAGAGCTTTACTAATTACTCTTCCACCTTGATTGCTACTACACACATTAAGAGGAAAGAGAGGAGGGTAAGTTGCTTTAAATATAACCAGAGAGCTGCTCACACGCGAAAATTCGTTCTGTCTACACGGAGTGGAACCTCATTGTGAACTGCACCCACAACACCTCCCTCCCCAAACCCTCCATCATCATGTACACAGCTGGCGTGTGGGCTCTCAGGGCAGGGCTCTGTCCCCTGGCTGCCATGCCCCTCATCTGCAGAGCACATTACAAGATTCACAAATGGCGGTCTGGCTGAATTAAATAAAGCAGGCAATTTCAGAATGTCTGCTGGGTGAAGCTTCCACAAAACCAGCAGCCCTACCAATACAGCTCCACCAACTTATAGCTGTTCTGTATTCTAAGATATAACCAGTACCCAGGGGCTGACAATGGAATCTTTAAAGCCTTCCCTTCAAGCCCCCAGGAGGCGATCTACACCAGACATAAAAATCCAGAAAAAATCTGAAAAGCCCCCTTTTAGTGTCGGAACCAGGCGACACGCACCCTTAATTTCCTCGTGATGCTTGAGCTAAAAAGCCAGCAAGCATAACACAGCTTCACTCTTTGTCTTCTAATCAGTATGACCAGCTGCTAAGACCTATGTGAGAGAAACTCTAGGACGTGTCAGCTTTTGAAAATATTCAATCAAGAAATGATAAACATATTTGGAAACTGAGTTTTGTACTGTTTGAAACTGCAGGTGGAAGTGAGAGCATTTAAGCATTGTTTCTACTAAAACCTTCAAGAATAGGGTCCAAGGTATATGTGTGTGGCAGGGGGTGGGGGGGATAGGAATCATTACTATTACTATTCTCTGTAGAGATTGCTCCTAGATAGACATGCAATCTGCAAATCACACCTAAAATCCTCACCAGCATATTTGTTTATAAATAGAAACATATTCTTCAGCCCGATACTGCCATGTGGCACGCACATGGGTTTGAAGACTGCATTTGGTTTTTATAAACAGACTGAAACTGCATATAATGCTATATCATCTTAAAACGCATATGGGAACCCAAGATTAAAAACCTATAAAGCAGAGTTGAACTGCAGAGTGACTGTAATAAATGCTACAATGTTAAGTCAGCTTCAAAGCAATTCTTAAAAGGACTCCAAAAACTTTCATGACTGTTTTATGCTTTATTTTTCATATTGATGCATTTCATCTGAAAACAAATGCCAAGAGCTGCGGGAAAGCTCCTCTTTTCATGTCGGCCACGCTCTGAGGAGCCCATGATAAGACCCCATGACACATGGAGATCTAAGGAGCCCCACGCCAACTGCAAGCACCTTCCTCCAGCACATGACACTTTATAGGGACTGGGACATCAGCTCACACTTTCGGGGGCACTGTCCTTGGGGAGCGGCTGGGATGAACTTATTACGGTCACTGTCCAATGACACCTCCGAAATGGGAAGCCGTTTCCTCAGTTTTATACATGGCAGTGAAGCCATGCATCCTCCAAGTTAAAAAGGCTGAGTCAGAAGATTCCTGAACTTCTGGAACTCCCAGTAACCTCCTTTGCCCCACACCAATGTGGCCAGAGAAGTGCACCACCGGGTACTTGCACTCCTGTGAGTGACCATGACACCCAGAGACCAAATGTGTCTCGAATGATGAACTCAGGCACAGTGGAGCTGCTGGCTGGGCAGTGGCGCAACCCCGATGATGGAAGGGCGTGGTTTTTAAGGTGCTTACATACCGTAGAAGGCCTAGGAAAACTGAGCGCCTTTACGGTTAGCCTAGAAACTATCTTCACCATCCGCTCATTCAGCAATGCAGCTGCTACCAGCACTGGGGTCAGAAAACACAGGAACAGGGAGGGAGAGCTGAGAAGCCTGGACCCAGGACCATGATCACACTCTAGGGGTCTGACCACAGTGCCCCTGCTCTGACAGGGAGGAAGGGCATCGCCAACACCCCAGCCGAACTCAGGGACCCACAGGCATAGATCACTTGCTCCCGCCATCACTAACACAAAAAGGAGATTTTTTTTTTTTGCTCCAAAAGGCAAAAATCAACATAGCCAAAGACTTCCCATGTGCTTTTCCACTGGTCTGAGCAGAGAACGACACACTCTCTGAACAGAAGACTCTTGCCCTCACATGCCTTCTATGGGCCCTCACATTCCTACTTCTCTCAGGAATTCCTCCCACAGAACAGCCCACCAGCCTCCCCAGGCAGCTGCACAGGGAGGGATAGTGCCCGCCCTTCCCGCCCCCATACAGAGAAGGCTCCCCCTCACCAAGAGGGTCCCTGCAGAGAAGTCCCCACGGGCCTGACGTTCACTCTGTGGCCAGACCCAGCGGCAGCACCTTCAGGCCCTGGGAGCCTGGGAGCTGGTCCGCAGAGCTGCCTCAGGAAGGCCTCCCAGGCTCTGGGACCGCACAGCACTGAGACCACCCTCTGGCCAGAGGTGCCAAGTGATGGAGCCACTAACTGCATCCTCTGGAACCAAGCTGCCTTCAGTGAATAAGACCACAAACTCAGCTGCTGAGTCACAAAGGCACACCACCCAGGAGGCTGAGCAATTTTACTAGTGTGAGAGACATGGACAGCTTTAGGAAATGTTCATCACAGGAATTACTTTAGGGTCTCTTTTGTTTTGGATAACAAGAGTTCAGGGTTTTTTTTTCAGAACAAAATGAGCCAATCAGTTCCCTATCTCCTACTCACATTGTAGACCACAGCACACATTACCAACCCTCCTCACAAATGTCACACTCAGCACACAGTCCTGTGGTTGGTAGCTGGCCCCCAAAGAGAAGCAAGTCCCAGGGAAAAGACACAGCACTTATTCGTGCTGGACAAACAGCCCCTCACCTCCGGCATCTCCCTCCCAATTCTCCCAGAGCCACCAGCCAGCTGGCTCTGATTATGCAGACATGCCCAGTCTGTGCACAACTTCAAGACACAGGGCCACTTCACAGTCCACTGTTGGCCACGGAGACACAGGTCAGTGTACGCGGGTGGTCTGGGCTGAAGACAAGAACAAGGTGATGGCCTCAGAAGCTTTCATGTCTTTTTTTCCTTTTCCTTTTTTTTTTTTTTTGTTAAAAATCTACATTTTACTCCTGAAGAGTTTCAGAAGTAAATACATCATTTTCCCTAAATTTCTAGAAAAGAAAGTTTAAAAAAAAAAAAAACAACTCCTCTCTTTATGCAAAGACCTACAGATTATTTTGATAATCTGGCTGTGAGTGAGTCACCAGCTCAACCAAGATGATTCACAACCTGAAATGATCTCTGAGGGAACAGGCAAGCAGCCTGGAACCCCCTTGCTCACCCTTCTGTCGATTATCAGTTTGGATGATAAGCCTTTTTTTTCTAATCCTGTTTCCTTAGTGGATTTGAGACAGAGATTTCCTTTCACTTTCTGCCAAATCTGAACAGTAGATCCCAGACAATAGGGAAGGTACCTGGTTTGAGATGTTCTACAAATAACCAACCACATGGATGCTGAGGACAGCTCAGAAATGCTGAGACTCCAAAACGGCCAACATCCGCCAAGTAAAAGACACGAGCACAGGTGCGGCGGGAACCTGGGGGCTGACTGGGGTGTGTGCTGTTTGTGGGAAGGGTCCTGTCTCAGCTGGCAGGGCAGCTCTGAGCTTGCAGAGTCACCAGAAGATCCGGAGGGGAAATACAGACTCAGATTCTAGATAATGAAGTGCACTCATATCCAGGCTCGCTGCAACCATATACAACAAATACGCAAACTCCTCAGCTGTAACGAGGAGTCTATACGGAAAGCAACAAAGTGTGTAAGTAGGTCAGACTTCGGCTTGTTACTTAGAGATTTGCATTTCAAATAAAAAGTTGGTCACTAAGGCAAAGGGAATGGAGCTACAGCTTGTTAAACCAAAAGTGCTCATGTACATGACCAGCCCTAGAGCTCTGAGGCTGCTAAGGGGCCATAAATAAATTAAAAAAGACAAATCACATGCTTGAGAGGGGGAAATGTGGTAGCTTAGATCCTCCCTTTTAAGGAAAAGAAAGATCTGGAGCGTCTTACATAATGAATAATAATCAGAAAAATAATATTTGGGGCCAGTACAAGGACTACGCTGCTCAGGAGGGAACAAATTATTCTCACCCTTTAAAAAGGAGATGATATTTGGGAGCAGAACCACCCGAGAAGCAGAACCTGGGGGTCAGACGTCTTTCCTTGTGATCTGCGGTCAGCCTGCCCCTCGCACGTCCCCTAATACACGTCATTGTCAGTCCCCACAGAGATCTGCTCACTGTGTTTAAGGGCTGAAAAATCATACCTACTCATCTTTTTCCCTGTTTTGACAAACTTTGCCTCCTCTGAAAAGAAAATGCTCCCACAGCAAACATAACAGTAGCATGGTGTGGAGGGGCATTTGGAAGGGAGAGATGAAGGACTCAGATGCACAGAACACCTCTACCACGATGCTCACAGAGATCAAACCCATGGCCCGGGCAAGCCCAGAGGACCCTGGCGCAGCTCTTGGGGTGGCCACGGGGCACCCAGCTGTGAAGGAAGAGTCTGTCCTCTGTGACCTGTTACCCAGAGATGCGATTACAGGGCAGAAAGAAATCTGGAAGAGACATGTTTGTAGCCTTGTATACAGACTCATTCAATGATGGTAGAATCTTTAAATCTGCGAAACACAGAGGCATGAGCGAACAGAATTCACACCTTGTCTTTATTAATTGCTCTAATAGTAAACTGAAAACCTTTATAAAAATATGAATATGATTACATGGTTCTAATAGGGACTGGATGAAAATAAACATATTTGGTGCCAGTAAAATTGTGAAAAACAGTTCAGAAGTGTCACAAAGACGATGCCACTGTTGGTTTCTGGGGAAGTCAATGCAAATACAAAAAGAATGAAATAATAACAGCTAACATATATAAAGGGGCTTCCCTAATGGCTCAGCAGTAAAGATTCCAACTGCAACGCAGCAGATACAGGTTGGAACCCAGAGTCAGAAAGACTACTGGAGGAAGAAATGGCAAGCCACTCCGGTATTCTTGTTGGTAAAACCCCATGGACAGAGGAGCGAGCCTGGCGGGCTACAGTCCACAGGGTCACAAGAGTCGGACACGACTGAGCGACTAAATCACCACCAACGTGTGTAAGGCCACACTACAGACCACATACTGTTTCCACCCTCACAACCACCCCCTGCAAATAGAACTATTATAATCACTGCCTTTTTTGCAGATGGGCAGAAAGTTTTGGTAACTTTCCCAGAGTCACAAAGCCAGATACCTGGGCTGAACTTGAACCCGAGCCATCCAAATCCAGACTCTGCTCTAGAATCCAAGATGCACTCCCAGCTTTTCTATGGAAAAATATCTGTGACTCTCAGCAGAAAGGCTGAGGACAAACAAAACCAGAGCACCATGCTGGCTGCGCTGCTAAATCCGATCAAGCCGAGCGCCAAATCCAATCACAAAATCTGTTTCCTTCTGTCTCTCCGTCCTTTTCCTCACGAGCACCTGGCACTTTTTCCTAAACTCAGCTCTGACGTCTGCCTTTCAAGATCTTCCATTTGGGCTCTTCTTCAGCTGCTTCCTATAAACACAGCCCACACAACAAGCATTTCCATAGCTGTACTCCCCGAATGCTGGTGCCCACAACACTTGTGAACCCTGTGCCTCTCCTTTCTAAAATCACAGTCCATTCCTGATTGCTCATCCCCTTCCACCTGCCAACTGTCTAATAACAGAACCATAAAATTTCTGATAAAAATCGCTAGTCTTTCCTATGATGAAAATAGAAGAGCAGAATAGAAAATAGAAATGCTTTTCGGAGCCCAAAACTCTGCCCAAGATCCACGAAGCACAGCTTGGGACAATATTTGCCCTTCAAACCCCTGTTACGAAAACAGTCATTCCCCTTACGTGATATCAAGTGATTCTTCTGTGCTTACCTGTGTGACACTATTCAAAAGAGAAGGTCTCTCCTAGAGTCACCTGGTTAGCATTTGCACACTGCACAGTGTTTGTCTATAAATCTTTCCAGCATATTAGTTCTCAGTGATTTATCTGTGTGTTTTCTCTGTAAAAGACAACAGGAATGGCCCTAATCTGAGTTTCTCCCGATCACAGGGTGTGGTAAGGGGTGTCATGTGCGTGATATTACTATAAAGTGTGTGAAATAGGGCAGAATGCTGGGAAGAGTCAATAAGGAAATGAGAACTCCGAAGGATATGGTCATTTGCACTTGGGCCTTTTACCAAGAGCCTTGGGAGTGACAATACAGAGGTTTCCCACAAGGGGGAGCCAGTGGGTCCATCTTCAAAGTAACACACTAGGAAATTTGCTTTAAAAACTAAAACTGTACCTAAACACTAAACTTTAAATTCCACTAAGACAAACCATGAGAGGGAATGAAAAAATACTAAGAGTAACAAGAGGAGCAGTGAAAGAAATCAGTAAAGAATAACATACAGGAATTCCTTATGCTCCTCAGAACTGAATTCAAAAAAGAAAAGGACTTTTTACAGTAATCTTCAGTGTGAGCGTTTCTGAAACAAACATTTCAGATGGATGGCTTGACAACAGCCCTTTCACACAGTAGTTAAAAATAAAAAATTTTTATGACATACAAACTTGAGATTGAAGAAAGGCAAACGAGCATTTTCTTCAAAATTTCCTTCCTTTGACAAGTTTCATTACTAGGACCACCTCACATGCCACCATAAATTTTTAAAATTATAATGTTATCAGAATGGTTCATTCTAACAGATTTCTCTCGACCTCTCCTATCTTTCATTTTATTTTTAACCTTCAAAATTAAAAAAAGAATCTGGAACACATTCCACTCCAATATTTTCTTGAGTTTCCAGACAACTGACCTTAATTCTAGAAAATATTATCTAATAAATATATTGTCAGTAAAGATTTAAATATTGCTACTAAATACATAATTATGGATGTTCACGTTTTCATACTATTGAAGCACATTAATTAAAAGTTGGCACAGCTGAAGAAAATCAGGAAACAAATGAAAAGGAAGATGGCGTGCATCTCACATTCAGTGTAGCATAATTATTACCTCTTTTTGATGAAGATATTCAGAGGAAGGCTCCAGCATTGTGCCTGTAATCACTTTAATCATCGTTCAACACAGAAGAACCAATCCGTCAAAATCCAGAGGGATTTGCTTATTGTTATGCTTTTAGAAAGCTCACCAGGTATTTCCAAATGCTTTCTAATGACAATAATTAAACATCTGGTAATGGTGACCTACTTGTGGCTGCTAAACTTCCTGGGATAGTCTCTTCATTAATTATGTACATGCTGGGAACCGGGAGAGAGTTTACATTATGAATAATAACTCAAGACACAGGAGGAGTCAGAAGCCGACAGGGGCAGCTCCCTGCTGTCTTGACTGCTATCTGTATTAAGGTCTTGTTAGCGCCCTCGGATTGGGGAACAGATGCTACATAAAAATTGCAAAAGCACCAAGCTAAGGCATGCATGCAAGCTTGATGGAAACTCGGTGTGAAGAAACATCCTTTTATTAAACATTCCAAACTATGCCTGAGGGGGAAGAACCAAGCTGTCACAGCTCTACTTTTTACTCCACAAGGAATTATGTTCAGATGCAAACTTGGACCCTAAACTTTTGCTACAGTGACTGGGTCTTTTAGAGTCTTGGCAAAGGCACAAATAAGAAAAGCCAGAACAAGCACACACACACTTTCAAGCACCGCTTCATGCTTCCTTAAATTGAGGATGATGAGAAAGGAATAAACACAGAGGTTTGTGATCAAAGATCATGAAATATGAAATTCATTTGATGAAATAATTTTCTTTAAGTCCAACTGGAGTTCATTAAAATCAACTGATATTTGTTTATTCTAACTGGATCAGCAGCTTTCCCAAAAGCCACAGATTTTCACTAATTAATAATTGAGAACTATCTCCTACTTTCTTCCAGCCTCATTTTAACTTTTTTGGAGCTCAGTAAAGGAATCATTCCATTTTTAAAAAAAGATGGTTTGGGTTTTATATCCTTTGGCAAATATTTGAAAATAAATACTAGTACTAATTCATAATTAGATACTGGTTTAAATTACAATATTTCTTAGGATAAGTTCACCAAAATTATTTTATGAGCTAATATGCTTAATCCTGAATATTATTTAATATATGCCAAAAGAGCAATCAGGGTCCAGTAAGGAAAACAGAAGTCACAACAGAGAGTATAAGGAAGGGTAAACAGGTGAGCTTGGAGCTGGGAATACCAGAGGAGGAGGGAGACAGGGGTTCGCAGAACCAAGAGCCTTGGAGGAAGGTCCTGGGCAGCAGGTACCGAGGCCACAGCAGAGGGTGCTGCCTGCTGGGGCTGGGATGTAGGGCACTTAGTGGAGGGCTTTTGTGAAACAAGGACACAGCAGGGTGGGCTGGCCCTTGGGAGCTCAGAGGAAGCTCAAAGCAGAGCGCGTGCTGGGGCATCTGAGAGGGAAACCTGGCTGCTGCCTCCTGGGATGCTTCTGGGGCTTCCAGAAAAAGAGCTGAAAACTAGAATCAGTTGCCACTGAATTGCCCTGGTTGGGCAATGCTGACAGGAAGAGCTAACAGGAAAAGCCAGGCACCTCCTCTCCATCCTCCCTTCTAGACTTCCTCCAGCACCAACGGCAGGGAGCAGCAGACAAGCAAGACATGCAGTGCAGCACTTAGTGCCCTGGTCGGGGCTGATCAATAATTTACTGTGTGAGAGAACGTCTATCGTGCCGTGGTGTCCTCACCCATGGAGAAGAAATGGAGAAGATACCAGAACCTGCTCACAGATGGTGTGCATCATGTTTGTTAAAAAGTTCTTATAGTTATGCCTGGCACAGGATAAGTGTTAAATTTATACATGACATTATTTTATTTTCAAAGTATTTGTTATTTAATGTGTATGACTTTATTGGTTAAAATTCACACACAAAATCCACTTTAATAGAAAACTCTCGTGCAAAGCAAAAGCACACATAGCCTGGGTGTGGACTACACCCTTAGGAAGCAAACTCTAAAAAGGAGGTGGGTTTTAAGGAGTGAGGACCCAGGAGACCCTGGCCTGAGGCAAGTCCTGCCTCCAACACACCACCTGGGCCTGTGGTTCTTTCCCCAAAGGAGGAAGCCTAATAAACATTTATTTCTAAACTTCCTTCCAGTGTTTGAAATTTTTATAATTATAAAAATCCTCTTTCATTTCAAATTTGAAACTAATTTTCTAAAAGTCTTTTGTTTTAATGAAGGCATCTCATAGAACAGAAGTTTGGTTGAATCACATACAGTACCCACATAAATGCCTGCACTGCACGTTTCTTTTTCTAAAAAGACAGACCATTTAAAACTTAGATTAAAACTGTAGAACATAAAGGATATTTTAAATGTGGCAGTGTTTTCGGAGGAGCATCCGCTAAGGAGTCCATGACTGTGCACAAGGCTGCCACGCACACGGGGTGCACAGCGTGCTCCCCCCAGCCCTGCAGAGGGGGAGCTGTGCAGGGCGGGCCCCGAGCGCAGAGCCACTGAAAGTCACAGCTGAAAAGGGCACAGTGAAGACACACGTGGGGATGAAGACTGCCATTCTCCCACTGGCCCCAGGACGCAGCAGTGCACACACGGATAGACAGCCTCGGGTTTCCACATGCGGGTGCAGCAGGCTTTCTGTGGCTGAACCAGCCTGACCAGACTCCCGAGAGCCCCAGTCAGCACCCAGGGTAGTGCCGCCGGCAGCAAGAACTTAGGAACTGAACCGAGCAACACAGCCAGCCTCAGTTCTGTCCAGATGGGAAAGTTACTTTAAAACACAGCACGGAAGCATGGTGCTCTAGCTGAATGTTTTAAGCCACTTTTGCAGTGGTAGATGCTATAACCCAATCTGCCCTCGTATTCTGTGCTGGTGTATAAGAGCGGACCCTGCTGACCCCGTCAACAAGGAACTAATAGACGTTCTTTCACACATTAAATTATCTACCAAAAGCCCCTTCTTACGTGTGGTAGAAGGGCTAGGATTATAACTAAATGGACTGACAGAAATAATTTGGTCGAACAAATATGCTTTCATCTTTACACATAATACAGCCCTTCGGGTCACACTGGACACCTCAAGTCAAAAAGTACTTATTAATTGAAGCTGCAGTTATTCTCCCTGAGAAACAAGAGACAGAAAAGATGAATCTCCTTTACCCAACAAGCTGACAAAGCTAGTTCTTCTGTAACTAATAAAGCAACAGCTTCTTAGGAAATAAAACTTACTTGCAAACATCCTAAAACGAACGAATAAAGGAACCTGGGACATCCGTTCAGCAAACATGCAAACTTTTTTTTCCCTGAAGTGGCCTGATGAAGGACCTGTGGTTTTTCCCAAACTGCTCACATCTAGTCAAAGGAGGGCTTGAGGGTCATGGCAGAGAAACTGAGACAAACCCCTTTCTATGGAGGTCAGGAAAGTAGGTGACAACAATTAAGCATCATTTTTGCATAAAATAAAGGGGAAAGAAAAAACAATGGACGGGATCTATTTATTCATCTGTAGCCCAAACTGGGCCTGGGTTGTGGTCCACAGGCCTTCATCCAAGTTCAGTGACACAGAGAAAAGAACCACAGAAGGAGAGTTGTTATCACCATGACTTTGCAGAGCTCAGGGTCAGTGAACTTTGCTGCAGTGGAAAGAGAGACACGGACAAGAGCCCTTGACCTTCAGGTAAGCCCTTCAGGGGAGGGAGGGGTTGGCACAGTCAGTGGTGCACTAAGGTTCCCCCTCACCAAGGGAGTGCTGCACAGAAAGGGGTGCACCTCCTGAAAATGTCACACACCCTTAGGAAGAGGGACAGATCTTGCTCCTCGGATCTCAGTCCCTAAAATGTGTAGGCAGAGAGCCACACTCTCCACCTTCCTGGAGGTACACATGTCATGGGACCAGTGATCAATTTCTCTAAAGCAGGCTAAGCTGACATCTGAGGTTGGCTGAAAGGGTGGCCCTTTCTCTCTCCAAGATCAGCTTTTGTTATTGTTCGGTCACTCAGTCGTGTCGGACTCTTTGTGACCCCATGGACTGCAGCACACCAGGCTTCTCTGTCCTTCACTATCTCCCGGAGTTTGCTCAAATTCATGTTCATTGAGTCAGTGATGCCATCCAACCATCTCATCCTGTCGCCCCCTTCTCTTCCCGCCCTCAGTATTTGCCAGCATCAGGGTCTTTTCCAGTCAGTCAGCTCTTTGCATCAGGTGGCCAAAGGGTTGGAGCTTCAGGATCAGTCCTTCCAATGCATATTTTGAGGTTGATTTCCTTTTGGATTGCCTAGTTTGATCTCCTTGCAGTCCAAGGAACTCTCAAGAGTCTTCTCCAACAGCACAGTTCAAAAGCATCAATTCTTTAGTGCTCAGCCTTCTTTATGGTCCAACTCTCACATCCATACATGACTACTGGAAAAACCATAGCTTTGACTATTCAGACCTTTGTCAGCAAAGTGATGTCTCTGCTTTTTAACACACTGTATAGGTTGGTCATACCTTTGTCAAAACTTGGTCCACTGGAGAAGAGAATGGTAAATCACTTAAGCATTCTTGCCTTGAGAACCCCAAGAACAGTATGATCAGCTTTCCTCAGTCTCAAAACACCCCTCCTCTCTACTTCCACACACTTGGTTATAGGCAAATACTGATGTGACAAGCAGCCACACTTAACACGAGGTGGGCTGCTGTGTGTGACCCACCTGGCCTGGGAGGCGCCACGCATGGCAAATGTTTTAAAGACACTGTGTCGTCCTATTCATCCACAGAACACTACACATTCTACTTTTTTTTCCAAAAAGAGTGCTTTTAATATATTTATGTCAATGTCAGTATCAACAGCAAATGCAATCAGAACCTGTTTGTTAGTCAAATTAGTGGCCACTGCTTCCATCATCATGCCGCTGCTGCTGCTAAGTTGCTTCAGTCGTGTCCGACTCTGTGCGACCCCATAGACGGCAGCCCACTAGAATCCCCATCCCTGGGATTCTCCAGGCAAGAACACTGGAGTGGGTTGCCATTTCCTTCTCCAATGCATGAAAGTGAAAAGTGAAAGTGAAGTCGCTCAGTCGTGTCCGACTCCTAGTGACCCCATGGATTGCAGCCCACCAAGCCCCTCCGTCCATGGGATTTTCTAGGCAAGAGTACTGGAGTGGTGTGCCATCGCCTTCTCCGTCCATCATCCTAGACAAGGCTATTAAGAGGCTCATCCTAAGCACGTCTTTCTGTGCAAAATATTAAATACCTCTTTCTAAAGACTTCTGGGTTCTCAAGCACACTCTGTCCCACTCTCTGTAACAGCTTACACAGAATCTGCAGGCAGTTCAGAAATGCTTAATAAAGGACATACGTGTTTACATGTGTGTCTTAGATAGAAGGGTAGATAGCCCATAAGATAGAATAAGCACCTTTCTACAAAGGCATCCCATTAAACAGGGACACAACATAAGTAAAACCACAACTACCAGGAAAATCATATCTTTTAAGTAAGAAGAAAACTTGTCTGGAGAAGTTCTCTGTTTTAATACAATCTGTACAAGTTATTAATAATAAAGATTGCTAGATTGTCTTTATCGAAACAGGTATAGCAATTCAAATAAGCTAGAGGATAATGACACTTTAGTAGAGATTCTTATGAATTACCTAATTTACTTCTAAATAAAAGTCAATCCTCAAAAAACCCCAGTTTAAATATAGGAAATATATTACTGAGGCATAAATTATTTTTTATACCATAGCCCGTGTATTCATGCAATGTATATTGACTAATTATGTGGCTAATCAAGGAGCAAGAAATTGCTGCTGACTTGCTGCTTTTGGTTCACAACACAACACAAAGGATCTAAGAATCTCAACCTCTCGTTTTGTCAAAGCCAGGGGAAAGCCTGGTGCTGGCGACAGGAGCTAATACAGTATCACTAGCAGACTCTAGATGGTGCTACAGGAATCACTCAACAAGACTCTAAACTTCAAATACTCAGGTTTGTCCTATTCACCTCCTACCATCTGTCCAGTGAGGGCTCCTCATTTCTTGTTCTGCCCCTGGGCTTGATTATCTCCTCCTCGTCGTTAAAGGCAGGAAGAATGGGAGTAGCACATGTACACATCATATAGGATTAGGAGTTCCAGAAACTAAAGACGGATGTTTTGAACAAGACCTTGTTTGGACCTAATTTGATAACTGACCTTGATATGCATATCCAACAACCAAAATATCTGCTCCAGGTCTTTCAGAAACATGCTAAGGTAAATTATAACATAATTATTGACACACAAGTTGAGAAACTGGTTTGGAAATTCAAGAAAAAAATCCAAAACTCTAAAATGAACCACTCAACAAGGGCCAATCAGCTGGAAGATGCAAACTTTCTGTTTACACAATGCCAGAAATTAGAATTTGATGTCTAAGGAAAGAATGGATTGTATTCCAAGCATCATTCCATAGTTCCTCAAGACATACTGATAGACATCCAGAGCAAGCAGTGGTGCTGAGACCACCGGCCCCTACAACAGCATTCTCTGTGGCTGCACAACAGCAGCACGACAGTCTGGGGCCACAGTGCAGTCACCTTATTCACCAGAGTCAAAAGAACATTATGCAAAGAGATGTTTTTATCGGCTAGCCTTTAGCACTGAAAAATGCACACTGATTTTAAATGGTTTTGTATCTAGCATATTTGAGAAATGTTTGCAGTAGAGAATTCTAAGCATCAAAGTGCTCACACGTGGGTGTCGTGGGACAAAGCCAGAGTGCTCCCCTTTCGAGCCCAGTCCAGATGCAGGCACCCAATGACTGACAGCTGAATGCCCAGCCGAGGTAGACTTGGTCTTGGTAAATTAAGTCAAATGTAAATAGTACCCACTGTAGCTAATGTTTATTCTTAAATCCCACAGGAAATGTTTATTATACTGTGATGACTTTTTTAAAAGTAATAATAATAAGTTTTACTATCGTAAGTTCCATCCTTATTTTTAAGGCCTGAAGGAGAAACTGCCTGCTGCTTCACTGTTCTAAGGTCATAACAGAAAAATCCAATGGATGGAGTTTCCAAAAACCCAGGGAGGAAGGAGGTACCGCACAGCCACGTGGCACATCTCTCCTTGGTCCTTCACCTTCCTGGATGAGCTGATGACGGACATGGGTTTTCACCAGAAGCCTGCAGTGATTAAGGTAGAATGTGGGTGGAAGAGTAACCACTACCTGTTCTCAGCCTAAGCTACAAAGACAAGTGAAAACAACAAAGACCAGGACAGGCCCAGACAAACCACAACTCGGGTCAGTTTCTTGGTCGTAATAAAAAAAAAGTCCATTTCCATCGGCATAAAAACTTGACTTTACTGTAAATGCACACAATATAAATGTCTCCAGAGCCTTCTTTGTAGTTTTATTTGAAGCCAATGGCAAATATTTAATTAGATAAGCAAAAGAAAAAGAAAAAAAATGTATTCACACAATCAGGCCTTCTCAAAGCAAAGATACTTTGGGCAATATCTCTATTCTGATTCATTCAACAAATATTTGAGCACTTCCTATGTGTCAGGCATTGTTCTAGGTTGAGAATACAGAGATGAAAATATGGGAGACAGGGAAGGGGGGAGGGGAATTCCCGTAATACTGGGATAATTATTAGGAGTTGAGTTCACTGAAATACCTTAAATGTGACAGAACTACATATCCATGAGCCAGAGTAGATTTGGGGCAGGTAAGTAGTAAACAAGGGCATCCCCCATGACTCAGTGGTAAAGAATTCACCTGCAATGCAGGAGCTGCAGGAAATACGGGTTCAATCCCTGGGTCAGGAAGATTCCCTGGAGGAGGGCATGGCAACTCACTCCAGTATTCTTGCCTGGAGAATCCCATAAATAGATGAGCCTAGCAGGCTATAGTCCATAGGGTTGCCAAGAGTCAAACACAACTAAAGCGACTTAGCACGCATATACAGTAGTAAACAATAGTGATTTTACTTATTTTTACTCTCTGCAAAGAGAGATAACACAATTCCAGAAAGTTCAGCCAGGTGTATAAGGTTAAGAATCACTTTCACTGCAACCAGAATAGTCTTGTGCACAGAACAGGTGCTTGAGGTGTTGGTAGTAAAAAAATGTAAGCTAGTAAACCTTGTGCTTTTCCTCAAGGATGGCTTAAGTATAAAACTGCTTTTTTTAAACACTTGAAAAGTTAAAGGATTTGTTTTATTTATGAAATAATATATTTACTGATGTAACTATCATTGTAAGAAAAGGAGGTGCTAGTCTAGAATGAATGAAAAGAAACAGGCTCCTTTGACAAAAATGCCAGTTTTCCCACATCTTGGTGATTTGAGTGTTCCCAAGATCAGCATCCGGAGAAGTCTCCGGTACTCCAGTACTCTTGCCTGGCAAATCCCATGGATGGAGCGGCCTGGTAGGCTGCAGTCCATGGGGTCGCTAAGAGTCGGACAAGACTAAGCGACTTCACTTTCACTTTTAACTTTCATGCATTGGAGAAGGAAATGGCAACCCACTCCAGTGTTCTTGTCTGGAGAATCCCAGGGACGGGGGAGCCTGGTGGGCTGCCGTCTATGGGGTCGCACAGAGTTGGACAGGACTGAAGCGACTTAGCAGCAGCAGCAGCAGCAGCAAGATCAGCATCATGTTATTAAAAAAAATAATACACACATTTTACCTAAGGTGTCTAGACTCCTCAGATGGTCTTCAATTTAAAGGAGCTAAGAGTTTTATTTCTGTTAAAATCATGGCTTCAATGAAAGGGTAAGTTACATGATAAGGCCAGACAACTACTTTTGCATTTAAGAAATAGTTTTGAATCAAGGAAAATCCAAATGTATCAGCAGATATTCAAATTGTATAGAAATGCCAATTTCAATAAGGAAAAATAAAGTGATATCCCACAAATCAAACTTTAAAAGAGCGTGAATTCGAATTTCAAACCATTTCCTCAAATAATGCATTAATCCCATGCACACCGAAATCAGATTGATTATATTCTTTGCAGCCAAAGATGGAGAAGCTCTATACAGTCAGCAAAAACAAGACCGGGAGCTGACTGTGGCTCAGATCCTGAACTCCTTATTGCCAAATTCAGACTGAAATTGAAGAAAGTGGAGAAAACCACTAGACCACTCAGATATGACCTAAATCAAGTCCCTTATGATTATACAGTGGAAGTGAGAAATAGACTTAAGGGACTAGATCTGATAGAATGCCTGATGAACTATGGACGGAGGTTCGTGACATTGTACAGAAGACAGGAATCAAGACCATCCCCGAGAAAAAGAAATGCAAAAAAGCAAAATAGCTGTCTGAGGAGGCCTTACAAATAGCTGTGAAAAGAAGTTAAGTGAAAAGCAAAGGAGAAAAGGAAGGATACACCCATTTGAATGCAGAATTCCAAAGAATAGCAAGGAGAGATAAGAAAGCCTTCTTCAGCAATCAATATAAAGAAATAGAGGAAAACAATAGAATAGGAAAGACTAGAGATCTCTTCAAGAAAATTAGAGATACCAAGGGAAGATTTTATGCAAAGATGGGCTCAATAAAGAACAGAAATGATATGGACCTAAGAGAAGCAGAAGATATTAAGAAGAGGTGGAAAGAATACATGGAAGATACAAAAAAGATCTTCATGACCCAGATAACCATGATGGTGTGATCACTGACCTAGAGCCAGACATCCTGGAATGTGAAGTCAAGTGGGCCTTAGGAGGTATCACTATGAA
>NW_011495023.1:980531-986679 GCF_000754665.1 Bison bison bison | reverse complement strand
GGAATTCCAGTTGAGCTATTTCAAATCCTGAAAGATGATGCTGTGAAAGTGTTGCACTCAATATGCCAGCAAATTTGGAAAACTCAGCAGTGGCCACAGGACTGGAAAAGGTCAGTTTTCAGTCCAATCCCAAAGGAAGGCAATGCCAAAGAATGCTCAAACTACCACACAATTGCACTCATCTCACACGCTAGTAAAGTAATGCTCAAAATTCTCCAAGCCAGGCTTCAGCAATACGTGAACCTTGAGCTTCCAGATGTTCAAGCTGGTTTTAGGAAAGGAAGAGGAACCAGAGATCAAATTGCCAACATCTGTTGGATCATTAAAAAAGCAAAAGAGTTTCAGAAAAACATCTATTTCTGCTTTATTGACTATGCCAAAGCCTTCGACTGTGTGGATCACAATAAACTGTGGAAAAGTTTGAAAGAGATGGGAATACCAGACCACCTGGCCTGCTTCCTGAGAAATCTGTATGCAGGTCAGGAAGCAACAGTTAGAACTGGACATGGAACAACAGACTGGTTCCAAATAGGAAAAGGAGTACGTCAAGGCTGTATATTGCCACCCTACTTATTTAACTTATATGCAGAGTACATCATGAGAAATGCTAGGCTGGAGGAAGCACAAGCTGGAATCAAGATTGCCGGGAGAAATCTCAATAACCTCAGATATGCAGATGACACTACCCTTATGGCAGAAAGTGAAGAAGAACTAAAGAGCCTCTTGATGAAAGTGAAAGAGGAGAGTGAAAAAGTTGGCTTAAAGCTCAACATTCAGAAAACTAAGATCATGCATTCTGGTCCCATCACTTCATGGGAAATAGATGGAGAAACAGTGGCTGACTTTATTTTTCTGGGCTCCAAAATCACTGCATATGGTGATTACAGCCATGAAATTAAAAGACGCTTACTCCTTGGAAGGAAAGTTATGACCAACCTAGACAGCATATTAAAAAGCAGAGACACTACTTTGCCAACAAAGGTCTGTCTAGTCAAGGCTATGGTTTTTCCAGTAGTCATGTACGGATGTGAGAGTTGGACTATAAAGAAAGCTGAGCGCCAAAGAATTGATGCTTTTGAACTGTGGTGTTGGAGAAGACTCTTGAGAGTCCCTTGGACTGCAAGGAGATCCAACCAGTCCTTCCTAAAGGAGATCAGTCCTGGGTGTTCATTGGAAGGACTGATGTTGAAGCCAAAACTCTAATACTTTGGCCACCTGATGCCAAGAGCTGACTCATTTGAAAAGACCCTGATGCTGGGAAAGATTGAGGGCAGGAGGAGAAGGGGACAACAGAGGATGAGATGGTTGGATGGAATCACCGATTCAATAGACATGGGTTTGGGTGGACTCCGGGAGTTGGTGATGGACAGGGAGGCCTGGCGTGCTGAGGTTCATGCGGTTGCAAAAAGTTGGACATGACTGAGCGACTGAACTGAACTGAACTCCTCCATAAACTTCAAAAAACTTAAAAAAAAAAAAAAAAAAAACACCTTGAAAGTTTGTTTGGCTCTTGATAGTTAGAACACAGTCCTAAAAAACATTTAAAAATTGTTTTACTCTTTGCATCATAGTAATATGTATTTCAAGCTTCATGTGAAAATTAAATTCAAAAAAATTTTAAAACCAAGAGCCAATGTTAACATGGCTGCAAGAGACACTAAAACATCGGGGTTAGGAGAAACTGGAATGGAAAAATGCTTGCCAAAATATGATTATATGTGTTTCCAAATCAGAGAGAGCTGATTGTTTGAAAATGAATGTCAGTCGTTCCAGCTGTTACAAAGAGCCACACAAGCTGTTAGGCTTAAGAACTCAGGAGCAGAGTCCCTAAGGGACAGAGAAACAGATCGCAAATTTCAAAATCAACTCGTTTTGTGGTTTTAAAGACACAGCTTGAAAATCGATATATCACTTTAAAAAAAGCTGAGTTTATTTACCTATGACTCTGATTCAAAAGGTTAACCACTCTCCCTTTCCCCAGGAACACTGTTATTCATACGCACTTCATCTTTGTTACCCGCCCTTATGATCAAGTACAAAATTGAAGACTTTTAAAAGCACAAATTAACATAAATTACAGTACATTTAGTTCACAGCCCAAAAAGGTAAACAAGGAATTTACCACCAGCCAAGCACCCAGTCACTCTCACCAGGCAACCACAGGTCCCACGTGGCAGGAACAACCATTCATTTTAATTCGACAGAGAGGACTTCTCCTTGGGAACATGTATAACCAACAGCACATAAAATATAAATCATATCCACCGCATGGATGGGCTGCATTGCTTCCACCCTGTTTGAAGACACTCCTTACGTAAGAGCTGCTGCCTTTCAAAAGAACATACAACCTCCAACTACATGGCCTTAATTTTTTACTCAGAATGAGCCACATTTCATGCTGGTTCTTCTTTCTTGGTCACCAAGGCCTGCTAGGGCTGGTATTATGATGTGGTGAGGACTTCCCTGGGGGCTCAGGTGGTAAGGACTCTACCTGTAATGCAGAAGATTTGGGTACAATCCCTGGGTCAGGAAAATCCCCTGGAGAAGGGAATGGCAAGCCACTCCAGGATTCTTGCCTAGAGAATTCCATGGACAGAGGAGCCTAGCAGGCTACAGTCCACGGGGTCACAGAGAATGGGACAGGACTGAGTGACTAACACACGTGACCTGGTGAGATGCTAACTACAGAAAGGGGTGTAGAATAAGAGAAGCTAAAGACCCTGGCCACCTCACCTGCCTCTTGAGAAATTTGTATGCAGGTCAGGAAGCAACAGTTAGAACTGGACATGGAACAACAGACTGGTTCCAAATAGGAAAAGGAGTACGTCAAGGCTGTATATTGTCACCCTGCTTATTTAACTTATATGCAGAGTACATCATGAGAAACGCTGGGCTGGAAGAAACACAAGCTGGAATCAAGATTGCCGGGAGAAATATCAATAACCTCAGATATGCAGATGACACCACCCTTATGGCAGAAAGTGAAAGGAACTAAAAAGCCTCTTGATGAAAGTGAAAGTGGAGAGTGAAAAGGTTGGCTTAAAGCTCAACATTCAGAAAATGAAGATCATGGCATCTGGTCCCATCACTTCATGGGAAATAGATGGGGAAACAGTGGAAACTGTGTGTCAGACTTTATTTTTCTGGGCTCCAAAATCACTGCAGATGGTGAATGCAGCCATGAAATTAAAAGATGCTTACTCCTTGGAAGGAAAGTTATGACCAACCTAGATAGCATATTCAAAAGCAGAGACATTACTTTGCCAACAAAGGTCTGTCTAGTCAAGGCTATGGTTTTTCCAGTGGTCATGTATGGATGTGAGAGTTGGACTGTGAAGAAGGCTGAGCGCCGAAGAATTGATGCTTATGAATTGTGGTGTTGGAGAAGATTCTTGAGAGTCCCTTGGACTGCAAGGGGATCCAACCAGTCCATTCTGAAGGAGATCAACCCTGGGATGTCTTTGGAAGGAATGATGCTAAAGCTGAAACTCCAGTACTTTGGCCACCTCATGCGAAGAGTTGACTCATTGGAAAAGACTCTGATGCTGGGAGGGACTGGGGGCAAGAGGAGAAAGGGACGACAGAGCATGAGATGGCTGGATGGCATCACTGACTCGATGGACGTGAGTCTCAGTGAACTCCGGGAGTTGGTGTTGGACAGGGAGGCCTAGTGTGCTTCGATTCATGGGGTCGCAAAGAGTCGGACATGACTGAGCGACTGATCTGATCTGATCTGATCTGAAAGACCCTGGCCTGTTTGATTCTTTTAGCAGTTCACTGTTCAGCAGTCTTCCTTTGCTCACCTCAAGGATGATACAATTCATCATTAACACCTACATGCATTTATTTCACTTCCCTTTATGTATTAAAAGCTCTGGATTAATCTATTCCTAAATTCAAAATTATCTCAGCCTACTTTAACTTGGCTGCTATTTTAGATCAAACTACCTAATCAAGAAATGTCAAAGGATAACTAAGGAGTACAATTAATGCTGGAACAAATCCCTCGAAAAATAACTAAAGAGAACTTGCTGCTGCTGCTGCTAAGTCACTTCAGTCGTGTCCAACTCTGTGCGATCCCATAGACGGCAGCCCACCAGGCTCCCCCGTCCCTGGGATTCTCCAGGCAAGAACACTGGAGCGGGTTGCCACCTTACTTCAATCCAAATCAAAACTCTCTCAATCTGGGGACAACGTGTTTTCACAAGAAAATGTATTCGCCCTAGAATAATGCGAGGGTATTAAATACTAAAGGTTTGTATTTTTTAAACTGATACTTTGTGTAATACCATCTGCACAGTTCATCTAATTACACAGGGTAAAGCTAAACCTAATATTAAAAAATATATAAGCTATTCTTGAAAACATGAATTGCATTTAAGTTTAGGAGCTTCTCATTAATTGAGGTTGTGAGAAAAGCAAGAATATACAACTTTTACAACCCAAGAGTGAAAGAGAATAGAACTTGATGACATTTTATTATGTACACAGCAAAGCTATGTCACAAAACTCATCAAGAACACACTTCTTCCCACCTGGGTGACATCAGCAGCACTCTTTTCTGCTATGATTAGAAAAACTATTCTGGTAACAAAAAAACAAAAACAAAAAATTCTTCCAAGTTATCCACACATATACATTCTATTTCTAAATCATTCCCTCTTTAAAAAAAAAAAAAAAGTGGCTACATTTTATGAAATAAGAGAACCGCTACATATTCCTAACTTGTTAAATATTTTCCAAGTAGTTTTCTCAAAAGCACTGAACAAGGACATATGTTTTAGTGTTTTACAATACAGTGCTATACGTCAAATTACTCTGGACATAACTGCAGTCTCTCACTGATGAGCACTGGCACTGTCTATCGTTAAGGAATGGTTGGTATAAGAAGACAACTTCATTCAACCAGAGCTACACTTTGACCAACTGTGATCCTTCTACAAGTCACTCTTAATAGAACATGGAAAAAGACTTAGCATGTTATCTTCACACACACACTATAGATAAAACAATTTTCTACTCTGTTTGAATACAAAATCCACGCAATTTCCTTTGCTTTGTACCTGAAGATAACCAATAAACGGATCCAAAATAACTACCTTCAGGCCCTAAAAGACCAAGGCAACTTTATTCTAAGGTCTTTGCCTTCTACTTAAAAATGAAGGCTCGTTAGCAGATAAAATACATGTCTATATAACCTAAGGCTCTTAAAGTTCCTTTTTGTTGAATTAAAAAACCATCTAACTTTCTGAGTTAGCTTCCTTGTTATTCCATCATTAATCATTAAGCAGAATGTGTCATTCTGCTGACTTTTGAGTCTACATGCTGATTTTCTATATACTCAGGATGTAGAAGTAAGTCAGCATAGAGACAGAGACACACAGATGACTGACAGCAATGATGGTGTCATAGCAAATGACGGACATCCACACACTGGGCCACACACAGATCCTGGAGGCACAAATTCTGACCACTGACTCCAAAAACCTTGGTTGTGTTTTTGCTGAGACAGATTTTCAACCACACACACTAAACTGCTTTGCCTTGTGAGCCCAGTAAACTGTCCACTACACAACATTTCTGCTTAGTTTTTTTGCACTTAATATGAGATCTTAATTCCCTTGACAAGTCTCAAAGGTTTACACTCTTGTCCTAACCATTACTACCCCCTCCCCCCACCCACAACCAAAAGTATACAAAACCCTGATTTTGAAACCTATGGAAACCTTTCCTAAAGCAAAACAATGCAGGAATCTGAAATTATATGGCTGCTGACATTTCACACACTGGCTTCAAGGAGAGAAACAAGGTTCTGAGGAGGCGATGTGTCTTCCTTGGGGGGAGGGTAGGTGCCTTTCTTGGTCAAGAGTGTCACCAACTGTACATACAAGATGACCCAGGAACTCTGCATAGGAATCTGAACTCATCACCAATACAGCCGACATCCCCGTGCGTCCTCCAAAAAACCAAGTCTTTTTCATCTTTAACGTGAAAAAGTAACCTCATCTTCCTCGACAGGTTGGAATGTAATCACTTAAACACATGTTTACCAGAGCAGAACACCATCACTATTATTACCACCACTGGAACCACAAGCAATTAGAATGCGTTTCAGGCAGGAAGTTAGAAATGCTCAGCAGAATTTAAT
>NW_011495023.1:977173-980431 GCF_000754665.1 Bison bison bison | reverse complement strand
GCAGAATTTAATTAGACAAATTGGATTTTGGCGGAGAACTGGAGGTGAACACCCTACTTCTGTAAACAATGCGTGGAATCGTTAATGACAAGACAGGGTGCTCCTGTTGAAATTCTCAAGCACAGAATGCTGTCACACAGGTCCCACCCTCAAGTTCAAGCAGAGTTTTCAACTCTGTACTTCCTCGAGGATGTAGAGAAAAGATTCTGACATCTGAATCAGCGCCCTTGATTTCCTCATTAATTTCTCATCTTCTTTTATGTACACTCTACGTAGAAAGTTTAATTTCTTAAAAACAGGTTTTAATCTGTGTCCGCAATTCAAATTACACTGATCTGTGCATAAATAACTAGGAAAAAAAAATCAGGATTGTTGAGAATCCCTAATCAACAAACATCTACTATGGCTGTGATTTCTGCAGGAGAAAATAGGTTAGTGATTTGGAATGTCTTGGACTTGACTCGTATCTGAAATGTCAACGTTCTTCATGGTAAAAAGGAAAAGAAGGGAAAAAAGAAGAAATTAAAATTACTCAATATTAGCAGTCAGGTCCAAAATAAAGATCAAAGTGATGGTACATACTAACATGAGTTTTCACTGTCCAGTCCTACAAACCACTGAGAGATGTTCCGAAACACACATCCTTCAGAAAGTATCCAAATAAATATCACATATTTGAGCTGGGTCTGAACTGTATGAAGGAAGTTGTTCTGAAGAACTTCTCTGTAATGTTAAAAGCACAATTCTTCCCCTAGTAGTGGTGTGGATATTACCACTGCTTCTTAATGGAGCTCAAAAATAACCATTCTACAAAAGACCACTGGAGGGCACACATAACCCAGGGCCCTTGTCCAAAAATAAATGATGAAGTAAAAAGAAAATCACATTCTATGTGAGATGTTAGTTGACTTTTTATTCAATTATTACTGTTCTTTGGTAACTGAAAGGGAGCTCCAAAAATATTAACATTAAGAGGAGGAATCTTTTCAATCCTAATAGACAATACTATTTTAAAAATTCTATGTACTATTCTATGTACTATTTTGGGCTTCCCTGGAATCCGCCTACAATGCAAGAGACCTGGGTTTGATCCCTGGATTGGGAAGATCCCCTATAGGAGGGCATGGCAACCCACTCCGGTATTCTTGCCTGGAGAATCCCCATGGACAGAGGAGCTTGGCTGACTACAGTTCATGGGGTCACAAAGAGGTGGACATGACTGAGTGACTAAGCACAGCACAGCACACAGCACACATGTATTCTTTTAACAGCCGTTAAGTTACAGTATAACACATAGATAGTAAAACTAAACAAGAAAGCACACAGCCAGAATCGCTTCCTATCATTTTTTATATTCCCAAGGAATAGCCTCCAATTATTTTTTTAATATAAAAAATATTCTTTTAATTTAAGTTTAATTCCATACAGTCCTATAGAACAATATTCCTATGAAAGTATATAAACACTAATTTGCATTCAGTGTAATATTTTGTTTATGCACAAAAGTCAACTAATCCTTTCAGTGAGATGTTTTGGTACTATGAGAGTCTTCATTGAAACAAACTTTTAGGAGAAGAATTCATATTAGGAATCAGAATCTTCTGATACCATGACAACTTTGTGTTGTAACACTGAATAATTTAAACCCATGTAATAAATGAACACACACAAATAATACACATCCATTAACTGATGGATGGCGCAGAAAATAGCAATGTTTTTGAAACCTTGAAAGAATTTTCAAATTAAATTTTCAAAGCTTTTCTCAAAAGTTTCAACTACTTTCAACTCCAAAGGAAACTTGAAGAGATCACAAATTTCTGTACCAACCTGCCTTTTGCTGATTTCTGAAGTGGCTCTTTTAAGGTTCAATGACCTTGCAAATCTCAGGGCCTTCACTGAATCTTTCCGAGAGGTTCCAGAAAAGGAGTAATATCTCTTTGCAGGTTTCCTTGTCAATCTGTCTGCCATCTCAGTCCATCAGAAGGCAAAAATCCACAGTGACTCAGGTTCCAAAACTAACTACAGGAAAAAACAAAAATGATCCCCCAAACCCAGATATAAGCCCTGTGTTTCGCTCAGTCCTCTAGAAAGGGCAACAAATGAGAGACAGGTGGGAAACACAGGAAAGAACCCTTTCCATATATGTAAGCCCCCAGGAAGACGAGAGCTTCGCATAGGGCAGGGAGACCAAGCACACGGCTTCCTCTGCACCAGACGAAAACACCCTCCACCAGTTAAACAGTCCAGAAGTACTTGTCAGGAGTGACACAGGGTGTAACAACACACCTAGGAGTCAGCAAGGTGTGAGTAAACACAGCAGGTTCAGAGAAGTCTCTTTAACTCATTCCTTGCCAAAACAGACAGCTGGTGCCAGGACAGAACGGAGCCCCAACCCCTACTTCAAAGGCAGAGCCCTCTTAATTAGCAAACACTGTTTTCTAAACTCCTCGAACATTCTCTTCTTCCAATGAATGAGAACTGAAGCGATCCAATGCTCAAATACTTTTACCCAGAAAAGTATAGGACAAAAGAGTCACAGGAGAAATGAACAGGAGTCTGGAATACCTGTCCTCTGCCCCAGAAAGGAGAGGAGGGTGTGTTACATCCTTTCCAAAGGCAGCATCATACCTTCAGCTTGTCTCAAGTCCAGCTGAATGAAGCTTGAGTGGGAGGAGGGGTCAGGAAAATGAACGATGAAAACTCAGAGAACTCAATCACAAATATTCACAACACAATGAATGTCCTGGCATGGTTAATACTAGAGTCTCCCACAAAACTCAGTGCTGTGGGACACACACAGCCTAACCCAAGGACTGAAAGGAAGTGCAGTCAAGGCAATATTTTTAAACTTAGCTCATAATCCTAAGAGTTCATTTTTGTAACAAGTGGTGTAACGTTATTGTTTTTAAAAACACACATATACCAATCATTAAAGAAACTACATAACTGTAAAAACTACATAACCAAACATTAGATTATACCAGAATATATAGCTGATAAGTCATACAAGTACAAGAACTTTAATGGGGACAATACTAAACAAAGCAATCATCTGCTATGTCAAATGAAGGTAGAATTATCTTTACTTAAGGCTGCCGCTCTGTAAGAGGGAAAGTCAGAAATGGCACACAGGATTAGAACCTTTCATCTTCCTGTTTTACAATGGATGGTGAAAAGTAAGCATTTGTCTATTCCCTTCAATATCTCAAGTTCTGCCTGGAATGGAAGGGGTGCTCAAAAAACACATCTGAGCTA
>NW_011495023.1:972833-977073 GCF_000754665.1 Bison bison bison | reverse complement strand
AAATTAAAAAAAATGATGCTGTTATTAAAAAAAGAAAATGTAAGCACAGCTAGGTTTCAGTCTCAAGTTCCTAGAACTGAGAAATCTCTGCCAACACTACACACTGCTGCTAATAACAAAATGCCTGAGAGCAGTCAGCATTGGACTATCCCCTTAAAAAAAAGTGTTGCTTCATATTTTATAAGAAATTAAGCAATCTATTGGGCATTTCAATGGAGGGACTATCAAAATTCTGAAATACAGGATACAGATTATAGGATCCCGCTATTCCAAGTGAGTTTCTGATTTTAACTACGTGCTTTTATTGTATTAAATAAGCTCTTTCCTAGGAGACAATCATGTCCAGACCATCTAAGATCAAATGGTTACAGCATTCACACATTTCTGTGCATGTCTTAGAAATAATACTACCAGTCTTGTGTCTGAGGCGTCATCTCCCTGAGCTGTCTCTTTATAGCCTTTTACACTCAGTTGTTTTCCTCAATATCTAAACCTAAAGTTATTCTAATTCAAACGTTTTGACTCAGAAGAATTTAAGGAGTTTCTTTTCCACATTTTAATACTAATTTCTAATTAAAATGTTACTAGTATTTTCCATCACAGTGAAGGCAAGCCATAAGATGAGAGTGTGCAATCTTGGAGGAACCAATAAAGGTGACCAGAATGACTGCAAACTTTGCCACATGGAAATACTATTTGTCACACGCCTTTAGATACCATCTATTCTATGTAGTAGCTATTTCCAAATTCATATCTCCAACTACGATCTTCCCCTTGAGCTTCAGAATTATATGTCCAATGACCTACTGATGTCAAGTAGGTCAATATCAATGTCTGTTTGGATGTCTCACAGGCATTGCAAAATCAGTTCAGTGTCTCAACAGGAAGAAGACTTGACTGTCCCCAACCCTGAATCCTTATTCCACTTGTGACATCTTCCATGTATATGAAATGGAACCTCTGTATACCCATCTTGCTCCAGTTAAGACTCTTAAATCATTCTCAATATATCTTCTTTGCCCTCACTCCTCACACCTAGAATGCATTCTTCCCAAATCCACCTTCTAAAATTATCTCTCTGTGTCACCTCTCAGTTTCACAGTTTAATGGCTTTCTATTGAATTTAGTAGCTTAATGTAGTCCTCAATACCCGCCTTCCTCTCCAACCCCACCATTTCCCCTCTCCCAGCCGCTCACTGCAACCCAGCCACACTCATCCCCTTCAGATCCCGCATCCTTTTTTCCATTTCAGGTTGCTGCTCCCTCTGCCTCCGGCTGCTCCCTCTGCCTCTGGCTATTCCCAGATCTGCTCCTTCTCATTCACTGAAATCAGCACACCTGTGTCCTGAGAGCGGTCCTTCCCACCCATGCTCCACTACAGCCAAGACTCACTGTCTTCAGGGTCTCTTTTTCTCACTGCAAGGAGAGCTTTGTGAGATAAGAGGACATCATACCACAAATATGCCCTCAGTACCTCCATCTGTTTCTCCAGTATATTAGAGACTGAAAAGCATTTGTTGAATGGGCGTCAGAAGGATGAAATGAATGAAGAAATGAGTGAATCTGTAAGATCTGCTTAACCTTTGTTCAAACAGATGCTGTAATCTTAGTCTTACATAGGAACATGGGGCATCAATAATTGTGATAATAATCAATCATTTTGATAATCATTGTGATACAATTACACATGACAAAACTTTTGGCATTTGAATACTCATATAAGATTACATACAAGTAGTCTGACAAAATTAAATATAGTAGTTAAAATCAATATTTTTGCTAGCTAAACTAGCCTCTTTCTCCAACCCCAACCAGCAATTAAAATGTTTGTTATCTGAGGCCAGGCAGGATCCCAAGGAAGTGAAAGAGATCTGCAGGTTTAGAAAGTATATTTGGTTTTCCCACTGCTCAAACCAAGGACACTACCATACCCAACTCCCAGGGCTGATACAAAGTTACATCTCTATCCTGCTATGATATGTAGCATATGAGGGTTCAGTTTTATTAGTTGACTTATTTTGGAATTATAAGAGGGTCAAATGATCCACACTTTTCCTATTTTCTTCCTTTTTTACTACACAATCCAGGAAGGGAAAAAAATGCTACTTTCTACATGATTTCTATCCTTTATTAATAGTTGCATGAATGAATAGGATGATCATGTTTATCATTTATAATTACTTCTCCAAAATCATTCAGAAAATATCAATGAGGAAGAAGCCAACAGTCACCAACCTTCCTCCTTTTTTTCCTTTTTGTGATGATAACAGTTTATTGTACATGTGAAAAGTTGAATTTTATACATTGCACTTGAGATATGAGAGAAAGGAAAACCTACACAAAACATTTTAAAAGATGAAAGTTGTTATAAAATACCTTTTCACAGCATTTATTCAGGAGTACTTGTTTTGAGATGTGCTGTTTTTTCTGGAGAACTGTCAGTGTTGGCCAAGTAATATCTTAAAACCATAAACAAGGCCTTCCTTCCTGTCCTTCCCCAGCTTGAGATGTAACTGACATATGACATTATGTAAGTTTAAGGTGTACAAAGTGTTGATTTGATGCACTGATTATACTGCAAAACAATTACCACTGGAGTATTAGTAACATTTGTATCACAGCACATAATTACCATACCTTTCTTGGGTGAGAACATTTAAAATCTACTGTCAGTAGCAACATTCAAGCATGTAATACAATATTACTAGCTCTAATCATTATGTTGTTCTTATTCATCTTAACTGTGTACTCTTTAACCAACATCACCCCTTTTTTTTCTCCCACTTTCCAGCCCCTAGTAACCACCATTCTTTTAATCTCTGCTTCTGCAGGTTTGGCTTTTTTTTGGTTTCCATATACAAATGAGATCGTACAATACATATTTGTCTTTCTCTGACTTACTTCACTTAGCACAAATTCCCTACGGTCCACCCATATTGTCACAGACGATGGGATTTTCTTCTTCCTTACGGCTGAATAGTACTCCTGTGAGTGTTTGTGTGCGTGTAAACGCTCTTTTGTCCATTCATCCATGGATGACACTGGGGTTGTTTCTATATCTTGGCAACTGTGAATAATATAGTACAATGAACATGGGAGGGCGGATATCATTTCAAGACAGTGTTTTCATTTGATTTACATAAACGCCCAGAGGAAGGATTGCTGGATACTTTGGTAATTTTAGTTTTGATTTTTTGAGAGTTTTACATGCAGTTTTTCCCTGCAGCTACACCGGTTTACATTCCCACCAACAGTGAACAAGGCCTCGGTCTCCCTTTACCCCACATTCCCACCAAAACCTGCTGTCTCCTGTTTTCTGATACTAGCCACTCTGACAGGCGTGAGCTGATGCTGTGGTTTTGAGTTGTGTTTCCCTAATGATCAGTCATGTTGAGTACATGTTCGATACCTGATGGTAATTCTGCATGTCTTCTTTGGGAAAATATCTATTCATTTCCTCAGTCCATTACTTGACCCAGTTGGGTTTTGTTTTTGGTGTTCTTTTTTTAGTTATTTGAGTTATTAGATAAATGGTTTCCAAATATTTTTTCCCATTCTGCAGGTTGCATTTTCCTAATATTGGTAGTTTCCTTTGCTGAGCAGAAACTTTTTAATTTGATATATTCCTACTCATTTATTTTGCTTTTTGTTGCCTTTGCTTTTGATGTCAAAACTTTTGGTTTGTTTGTAAGAAAATAACCTATTTCCCCCCTCAGCTATCCCTGAGCATCTATTTCGTACCAAGTTCTCTTCAAATTGATAGAAATACTAAAGTAAGTAAATAAAAATGAATATCTATAGAAATTATTTTTATAAAACAAATACCTAAGATAGCCCAGCTTATATGTTTGTTTTTGAATCATTAGAAGGTGGTATTTAAGAATGAATAGTTACCCTAATCCAAAGATGGTAGCAGCAACAGTGATCAAGGATGATCAAATTACCGTTTCCTGTGGTCTTATTTTTGCCAAGCACAATGCTGAAACCTTAACACAAATTCTCAGGTTTAAACTTAATACAAACTTACAAGGTAATACAATTACTATTCACCATTTAGAGATGGGAAAACTGAGATTACAGAGATTAAATACTTTGCCAAAGGTCATAAAGAAGTCAAGATTTACCACAGGTCATTAAGAAGTCAGGCCAGGATTCAGACAGGAGCACTGTAGCCTCTTAGCCACCCCCCAGCAGCCACCCCCAAGATGCCCCTTGCTGATGAAGCAATAGAAAAGCAACA
>NW_011495023.1:948531-972733 GCF_000754665.1 Bison bison bison | reverse complement strand
AACACGCAGCAGACCAGGGAAGCCAGCCCCAGCCTACCGTTAACAATGATAACTTACCCCCACTCCCCCTGACTCACCGGTGGCCCCAGCCAAGCTAAGTCCTCAAAGCCTCCCCCAGGAAGGCTGCCCAGCCATGATTCCACAGGCAGCCCCCACCAGCAAAGGTCCTACTGCTTCCGTCCCCCTCAGCTAACTCCCCTCACCCACCATCACCTCGGATACACCTGGCCCTGTGCTCCCCGACCCACCCACCCACAAACTAATGAGCAGTGGGTGAACCAGTACTCATGAAATAATTAAATGTTGGGAAATAATCCCTTCGAATTAATTAATTAGACATTTGGTGCTCTGTTGGCATTTAATTTAAATATTTTCTTATTTAGAACCTAACTCAAATAAATCCATTTAGGAGGAAATTAATCAAGTCATCTAGTTAAATGAAGTCTATTTATACAAATTATTTCAATTTCAAGTTAGCAAAGTCTTTAAATCATCGCTATGCCAATTCACACACAAGTTTTGTTTTTTGGGTTTTTTTTTTTTTTTTTTAAGAAAAAAAAAAGGATGTTCCTATTACAACCTAAATTTAGAACTGACTAATGCTCTCTTCATATTGGAATTAGGCAGAAGGAGAACTACAGAGAAAGTGAAAAAAAGAAAGTAACAAAATCTCCAGTTATTCACCTATTCCACCCTCAGAGATAACTATTTCAATTGGTCCCTTAAAACCTTTCCAAAGATGTATAATTATTTTCATTAAAATTAGACTATATTTTCAATGCTGTTTTACTCTGATTTTTTAACAGTTTTATATCAGATTCACACATTTATCTGTGCTTTGGTTCCAAATATTCACCTGACAAACTGATCCTCCAGGGCACCTCAACCAGCTAACGTCAGGACTAAATCCTGATCCCCCACCTGGGTCCCCTCCAACACTCCTGACCTTGGGGAATAATCCCACCATTAAATTTACCTATTAAGCTACCTCAGATCTGCCTATGTACCTACTTCCCACTTCACCACCAGATCCAGCCTCCATCCATCTCCCATCCCCCACAAAGCCCACCAACTGGCCCCTGGGACCACTATGCCTCCTGTTCATTCATTCCTTTCCACTATGACTCCTGTTCATTCATTCCTTTTTTACCTTTTTGCCAAACCACCCAGTTTCTAGGATCTTAGCTCCCCACCCAGGGATAGAACCTATAACTCACTGCTTTGTAAGCGCAAAATTTTAACCAGTGGACTATCAGGGAAATTTGCCCATTCATTCTTGACACATTCAACTGGGGATATTTCTCAAATGTAAATCTGAACACCTAACACTTCCTTGTTCTCACCTGGCTATCCTTCAAATTCCAGCTCACTCACATTTTTTTTAAGTATTGTTTCCCCCTGAGCATGGTCAGGGGACTTTAATCACGTATTTCACAGGACCGTTCCTTTTCTTCAAAATCATTATCTATCAGTAAGTCTGACTCTCATAATAGATCCTAAGCCCCAAGAAAGCAGAAACTACATCTACTTGTGTGTTCAACAAGGTACCATGGCACTAAGCACAATGTCTGACACACAACAGGTGCTCAGTCAATAAATAGGTTAAATTAACTAAGAATAATTTTTAAAAATATATATCAAAAGTCTTATCCTTCAAGGGAGATTATTACATGTGTTGTCTTTTCATTATTACTATTATATTATTACTATTATTATTCAGCACCCTGGTTTGAAAACTTCTCCACTTAAGCTTTCTTCAACAGCAGGAGGGGCACTTGGCTTTGGTTCAAAAATGCAGTTTTAACTTGTCTATTCCACAAATGTCTCTGTGCTAGCTTCCACTGACAAGTGGAAATGGTTGCTTGTCCACAATGCCAATACATTTTAAAAGTTTCTTTTTCTCAATATTCTTCTACGTTAGGACACTGGCCAGCCAGACTGTCCCCCAGAGAATCCTGGCTTCTTTCCAACAAGCAGCAGACAGCTGGCTCCACAGCAACCAGCCCTTCGACAACCCGGACCCCATTCTAAACAAACAAACTCTGCAAAGAGTTGAAATTGCTATCCCATCCAACGTTCCTACAAAGAGCTAGACATGGATAAATGAAAGATATTTCCCAAGGTCATCACCAAGATAGAACCACATGACATCATCCTTGGTCAAAACAAAACTACATCCCAGTGTGACAGAGGAAATGCTTGATACCGCATCTTGAATCACCTTCAACACCGAAGACTTAGGAGAAGACAATACTGTGAGTGAGAAAGACTCTCTTCCTGCTGACTGCTCCCCCACAAAGCATCCTTCCCCAACTCTAAGTGCTGATCACGTCTGCCTGAAACGTCCATTTCCACCCTTCAGTCAGTGTAAGGTGCCAGCTTGCAGGGAGAAGTAAATGCCCAGTATTCCTACCCAGACATCTATGTACCCAGTTTACTAGAGTTTACAGAGGGAATGACAGGAGGGACAGAGAACTAGGAGAAGCTCAGAGATAGTAAATAATAAATAATGGAGAGCAAATCAGGAAGAAATTCAGACAAAACATGTGTACCGTTCAGGAAGGCTCGAGTTACCGCTGCTGTCAACCGTGCTAGAGAATGCGTGAAAGCCACTTTGGTTTTTCACAATCTGGCAGGATGTCAATGAGAAGACTGAGAATCAGATTCTGAGAGTAAACAGACCGGCGTAACAGCACGTGCAGGCTGACTCTGTACCCTGTCTGGAAGAACCAATGTCCAGAAGAGAGGAACACACACAGCACATCCTCATGCTCAACCTAACTCTAGAATATTCTGTGTCTTTGGAAATCAAACCTACTCCAGGAACCCAAGACAACCCACACTCACACCATTTTGAATACATCTGGATAAGCCCTGGTATTGGAATCGTATGGGCACTGAATGAAAACTTCTCGGTGCTATGCATTGAACTTTAATAACTAAAGGATAGTGACCAAAATTACAGCTAAATAGATACTTCCATTTTCTTATGTGATCATTTGAATTATTTCCTGTTAATCCTAATTTCCCTGTTAAAAATATTTTTTCATAATTTTACAAATTCAATGACCAGGTATAAAATCTGTATCTCTGAGTTTGCCCTTTTACGGAGACTGCCAGGAGGACAAGCCAATTAAGTCTTGTCTTCACAGTTTGGGAGCAAAAACAGCACCTGGGGCACTTGAGGAGTTGTTGCTCAGTCACTGAGTTGGGTCCATCTCTTTGCAACCCCATGGACTACAGCACACCAGGCTTCCCTGTCCTTTGCTATCTCCCGGAGTTCGCTCAAACTCATGCGCATTGATTCAGTGATGTCATCCAGCCATCTCATCCTCTGTCACCCTCTTCTCCTCCTGCCCTCAAACTTTCCCAGCATCAGGGTCTTTCCAATGAGTTGGCTCACTTGAGGGGTGGAGGGTATAAAAGGCAGGAGCCCAGAGGAGTTCCAAAAAGCAGGACTGTTTCTTTTTTTAAAGAAGGATTATATTATTTAGAAGATTGCTTTTCTAACCTAAAAGCAAAATAAGTGGCAAGATTCTTAGTCAGAGAACCTGCCAAAAAAAGTTGAAAACACTCCAAGGTGATTATACAGAATCAAATTTCAGAACCATGGAAAACAGCCATGCAGCTGACTACACACAATCCCTCACTTTGAATAACTTTATCACTTCAAATAATACTTTTCTTTGAACTCAAAATAATACACAAAATAATACAACAATCACCCAACAACACTCATGTGGTGCTGAGATTCTGGATTAGTTATATTTTTTTAGTTACAACTTAAAAGTGGGTCCACGAAGATGATCCTTCAAAAACTGAAATTAATTATACACATACACATATTTGGACTTCTCTTATGGCTTAGATGGTAAAGAATCTTCCTGCAATGCACAAGACCTGAGTTCAATCCCTGGGTTGGGAAGATCCCCTGCAGAAGGCAATAGCTACCTGCTCCAGTATTCTTGTCTGGAGAATCCCATGGACAGAGGAGACTGGTGGGCTACAGTCCATTGGGTCACAAAGATTTGGACACAACTGAGTGACTAACACACATGCACACACACACACATTTAAATATTTTGGAACAAATAAAACAATGATTTAAAAATTATTTTAGTCAGTGGTATTTTTCTTTTTGAAAACTAAATTTAATCTATATGATATAAAGTTGTCTGAAAACTTATTTCTCTTACTATATTTTAAGTATTTCTTTCTCAGGTTAAAAATATATTTTTTGACCTATAAAAGATACATAAAAAAAGATTCCATAAAATCCAGATTCAGCATCATCAAATTTACATAAGAATATAAAATCTAAAACAGTTTATTAAGTACCCTATGATTTTAATATGCAACTGTTTTAGATCACAGTTGGCCTTATTCTCTTTCTCCCTCTCTCTTTTTTCTTTCTCTCCCCCTGCCCCCACCTTCTCTTTCTCTCCTTATCTCTCCCTCTCTCTTCCTCTCTCTCCAAACACCCACCAAAAAGACCATATACTGGGCCATAAAATAAGTCTCAATAACCCAATAGCCGAACACCTACGTCTCAATACCGACTCAGAATGTGAACTGTGTCTGGAGTGTGAATGCTGATGGGGGTGCTTCGTGAACCTGCCAGGTGCTATACCATCCTGCTCCTATGGCAACTGTGGTTCCGACAACACACCAGGGCGAGACACAGCATGGAGGCAATCTCAGAGCCAATTCTTACTCCCTCTCTTTACTTGGACATAAAGTCAAAATGTAGAGTGAAAAGGCACCAACTTGGGGGAAACCTACATCTGTGCTCAACACAGAAAAGAAACAGTATGCAATTTCCTGTAATAACTGATAATGGAAAAGAATATATGCACAAGTGTAACTGAATCACTCTGCTGTACACCTGAAACTAACACAAAATTGTAAATTAACTATGCTTCAATTGAAAGGAAACAGGTGAAGAAACAGGCATGATCATCACTGCTGCTGGGGGCAGGGACACACCCTGGACCACAGGGCCTCCTCCACAGAAATCCAAGAATCCAAACCAGGAAGAATGAACCAGCACAAAACTCCCTAAAACAGAACACTGTGCAGTTCTGTCAGCAAAGCCACCATCAGTGGACATGGAAATATGTTTATAAGCAACTCCAAAAAGGCAGGCTACTACTCATTCCCTCCTATTTAAGAGAAAAAGTGTGTGTGTGTCTGAAGGAAAAGAGTGTCAGGAAAAGCAAAGCCCACTCAAACAGCATCAGTAATGAGGTTCAGGCAGCATTGGGCTCATGGGTAGCTATGTCCTTGCCGGTATTTTTCTCTTTCTGCACAAGAAGCCATATTATCTTACAGAAGAAAAACAACCAAGAAAAGAAAAGAAAGAAGAGGAAGGGAGAAGAAAAAATATTGAAAGATCAATACATCAATATACATACTGATGTATAGAACAGTCTTATGGACTCTGTGGGAGAGGGTGGGAAGATTTGGGAGAAAAAAAAAAAAAAGAAAGATCAATACAACATTAGCTCATCTCTTTGCAGCATTATGACTGGGAAAGGACACCTGTTTAAATCCTTCATAAATCTCTGTAGTTGTCTAAGCTCTGGAGCTGAGCTGCACAATAAAATGATTATAAATTGGAGTCTCGAGAGGGGCTTCTTCATGTGGATTGCAGCAAAAGGATTTGAGAGCCTCTAGCTCCTGGAGCCTCATGAGAAGAACGGACACCTGGAGAAACAGCAGCAAATCACATATGGGCAGGAAAGTTCTGTATTTTCAACACAAGGTGCTCCCAGCCCACAGGAGCTGCAGGGTACAAACCCCACTATGGCAGGTGCTAGTGAATCAAATATCCTTGACGTTACACAATATCTGGAACCTGGAAATTTTCCTTTTCCTTAAGATTCCAAGAAAACACATAAGACATCAAGCGGTTCTGAACCAGGTACCATGCTAACTGTCGGGAATGCAGGTGTAAAGAAGACGCAGCAGCCCACAGCCCAGGAGGCAAGGGGCCGGTGGCTGGAATGATCACCTGGGAGGAACAGGAGTGATAGCTGGGAGAGTCACCTTCCTTGATCCCATGACGTAACATCACTGCGGAGCCCACCCTGAGCTATCACAGGCCATGATGACCAGGTGAGGATGCGGCGGCCAGTCCTCCCCATCATCTCACTGCCAGACATGAGGGGCGTGGCCACAGCCTGCTCAAGTCAGCACCTCATCCAACCAAGAATTTGCACTACTTTGGTTGTATCACATGCAATCTCTTGATCAAGCCTATTTTTAAACTCTGGTAGAGTATCATATTATACATGTTGCCAGCTGCAGAATTGGTATTGCTTATCTCAGCAAAAGAGATTGTTTGCATGGAAAGATCAATGGCACTCATTGACTTTCTAATACTTCACACTTTTTGAAATGTTTGGTTTTTATGTGATTATATTTAAAACTTCAGTAAATACTGAAATAAAATCATATTAACCAGCTGCCTAAAAAAAAAGCGGGAGGCGGCAGGGGAGGATTGAGAGGGGTGGAATCTGTGAATTCCTGTGCCAGAGCCCAGCATCCCATCACACTCCTAGCACACCCTGAGTCATTCCTCTGCCCCCTCCCTCAGTGAGGACAGACAGGAGGTGGATCCAGGCCATGGCTTCAGCGCTGACAGTGAAGATGGTGTTGCAGTATGACAGTACCCAAAGAGGAGCTACAGAGGAAAGGGTGGCTTCCTGGAAGCCAAGCCCACTGGGAGGACGCTGGAATGTAGCCAGGGAATGCCAGCCACTAGGATCAAAACAGAAACGATGATCATAATGACAGGCCTGAGTTGTCAAGAAAGATGTTACGTTTGGTGAAAATAAGGGGGAAATGGCATGGAAACGTCTTAAAATGTTTCCATTTAAAATGCTGCAATTTTAAAATTTCCAAAACCTAGTATTGAGTCCCCAGGGTTCAGGAAAGCAAAGATTCATGACACTTACGATAAAACAAACAAACCAGTATGAGTGGCCCAAATGCTCTTTAAAATAGTGTCTGAAACAGAAAGGAAAGTGCTCCCCTCCACCCACACCCTCCCCAGTCTTCACAAAATGCACCAGAGCTGCTTCCCTGGACTTGAACTCACTCTGTCTTTGTCATCTGCCACATCACAGAGGATGTCATCGAGATCCAGAATTCCTCCATCTCCGTGTTCCAGTCGATGCACTTGTATCCAGTAGCTTGGATCCTGTATGAGAGTATACAGCAAGTTAGCACCACCAAAAGGGAACGCAACAATTTAAACTGGGATAAACTCCTGCCATGAAAAGGAATTGACCTCATCAACAATACGGCACTTGATTGAAAATTCAGGTGGCTCCCTATGTTTGAGTCCATTTTGCTTTTTTTTATGATGGAGTCACTCATGCATGTACACCCCTTTGGCTCAGACACTGATATACTATTGTGATAGGAGCTGCAGAAACCAGCACAACTCACGGCACACAAAATAGTAATTCCTCTGAAGTATGCTGAGTTTCCCATGGCCCAATATGAAATACTTAATAATCTCCCCAATCCAATCTATTGAGATATTCTAATAAGCAAGCAACACATACTGTGTGTCTGAAAAACTCTTGTTGCAGCCTATCTGAAGAAAATGAGGCTGTCTGCCTTGGTGGCTCTAAGTAATCACTACAAACAGGTCTAAAATATACTGATGCAGAAGAATGTTAAGACCACAAGTGAACAAAGCAAGCTCAGAACAGCGTGTGTGCTTGAGTCTGTTTTATAAAGACAAAATTACATACGCTCGTATGTGTGCATAGAAAAATGTCCCCAGATATACACACCAACATTTTAATATTTATCCCTGAAGGGTGGGGCTGGGGAAGAAAGAAGACAAAGGACTTCATTTTAAGTGTTACACACTTCTACCTGGGTGTGTGTGCACACTTATGCATGTACACATATATACATGCACACCCACACATACACACACAAAATATATACCCCAGAATATAACATCAAACCAAGTTCTAAAATGACATGAGGAAAAAACATAGCTGTTTTTCAACTTCCACAATCATTCTCATTTGTATATTCAAAAATGAAAATACACTAAACTATAACCTTTGCCATTAGCTACTGAATCATCCATAGCACAGAATTACTAATAAAAAGTTCAATTCACATTAACACTCTATTTTACCAACTTAAACAGTGATGTCAGGTACAGCTCTTTCTGAGAGGAAAGGCTGGGGTGGAGGAGGCACAAGATTAATGACAGTTATTAATAAAAACACAGACTGTGGACCCTACCCCATATCTACTGACTCAGACCTTCCAAGGGTGAAGCCAGGGACTCCAAAGCCCTCCAAGGCAATCATTAAAATGGAACATGTATTATCAATCCCTGTCACTTTTTAATCAGCACAGAAAACAGTTCAGGTTCCAGTTCTCAAAGTTATTAAACATGACCACTATGCCAACACTCCACAGTTGCTCTGCACGCACCCTCATTTATCTGGACTTCTTTAAAAGGAAATTCAGGGAATTCCCTGGAGGTGCAGAGGTTAAGACTCAGCACTTTCAGCCGGGGAACTAAGATGCCACACGGCCAAAAAATTTAAAAAGAGAGATTCAGTACTGAAATCAACTGTTCATCCAGAACACAGACAGTAAGCTTGTAGAACACACAAGCGCATGTGCGCGCGCGCACACACACACACACACACCCCTCTCTTGGCATCCCCTTCATACATGGGCCTTATTCGGCTAATTCCCTGGTTATATTAACCACGTCACCTAGAGAGTTCTTAGGAAACCCGCTGCTGTTAGTCCAGCCAGGCTCCAGAATTTTTCATTTCTAGATTTGTTGAGCTGTTAAAGAACAAAGTCCTGAAACAAACTATACTTCTACTCTTCCTTCCCAAGTGGCATTCACTCTGCAAGAGAAATGGGGAAGAATGAATAACCCGGGGGCTGAATAAAGAGAAGGTGGTCCTTCATCATCAAATCCAGCCATTTATCACTGGTCCACCCTGTCCTCCACTTCCCCCAAGCAGGATGACCTAACCAGCTTGAATATCCGCTTTCATTTCTGAAACACTTTTATGCACACAAAAGCAGCATGGGTGCATGCTCAGTTGAGTCTAATCGTCTGCAACCCCATGGAGCCCACCAGGCTCCTCTGTCCATGGAATTTCCCAGGCAAGAATACTGGAGTGGGTTGCCATTTCCTACTCCAACACAGAAGCAGACTGACCTCTAAAATGTAGCTTATAAAACATGTTCTTAAAGCTTCTTGACCCTCCTCACTCTTTCCACATGAGATCATAATCTACTGCTTTTCTATAACATTTGGAGGTACTCCCTGGAAATAAATTCCCTCCTAAAGATTTCCCAATCTCTTAAACTGATACTGGAGAACCTACCACAGTCCCGCCTCCTTCACACCACTTCGCCTCTCGCAGCCTGCACTGTGTCCTGTATAAATGCACCCCTCCCCACTGTGCCCAATGTTTGGAACCCCACTTACCCCCCAGGCTGACCACTTCCATCCCTCAAGACTCCTCAGCCATCCTCTTCCCCAAGAGCTTCTCCTGACTGGAACATCCCAAGAAAGGTTAAAAGTCTATCTCTAGCCTTACTGTTAAAGTTCCTAAAAACTGTTAACAGTATGATGCAAACTAGCATATATCGGATGGATAAACAACAAGGTCCCCTTATATAGCACAGGGAACTATATTCAATGTACCTGTGATAAACCATAATGGAAAAAAGTATTTTTAAAAAAGAATGTATATATGTGTATGACTAAATCAGTCATACAGTAGAAATCAACACAACAGTGTAAATCAACTATACTTCAATAAAATTAATTTTTTAAAACCATAACAGCATGGAAAATAGCACTCAGATGTCAACTCAGAGTCTTCAAAAGTTGTTAATACTGTATTTTTGCAGATGTGAAAATAATTGTATGAAATCTTCTATGGACCCTACTTTTGTCCTTGAGCTACCACACTTCGATCCTCTTGATAGCAAACTTTTTTAAAGATCCGTCACCTCGGATTCTTCTTCTCCTATAGCCCCACAAGTGCCAAGACTGCCCATAGAGGCCACCAACAGCCTCCGTGTCGCTAGCGAGTTCTCAGGGCCCATCTTCCGTGGTCTGTCAGCGGAATCTGACACTGCTGGTCACTCCCTCCTCCTTGAAATATTCTCCAGACTTGGCTGATCATCCTCCAACTGTCTGATCAGGGTGTGTCCAATTCTGAGATTCAGTTGTTGATTCCTGCCTCCAGAGAAGTCCTGATTCAGAGGTCAGCTATGCCAAGTAGCCACGACAACATGTCAAGGCTTTCATCAGGCTGGTACTTACTAAATGTCACTCTGAACCATGTGCTGAATGGAAACAACCACTTGGAGAGAAGACACAGAGTGGAATCATCAGTAATCCTAACAGAGCAAAGGACACTAAAAAAAGTCAGATCTGAGCAGCACACATGAAAATTACCTCCTCCCACAAGAGTATAAAACCAGGATGCTTTTCGCCACTGAGAAATACATCTCCTCGGAAGAGCTCTCTCTCAGGAGATGTTAACTGACAGCCTTCATCCACACAATTCTCTCTAAATACCCAGAGGACTGGCTGTATTTTCAAGGAATGGTCAAGTACCCGGGAGAAAAACTTGTTTTCTAAACAAGCTGGCACATACTCGTTGATTCCACTTCACAGTAGTTTTCACTAAGAAGTTTGAAATAATTAATAGCAGAAATCATTGCTGTCCTGGCTATAGCAACTTATACATACAACTGAACAGAAAGCAGTGATAAGCCACTTTTAAAAATGCCAAAAACATTAATTCTACAATCAGTAGACTTGTCATTGGATTAAAAAACAAATGTGACACATACTCAATTTTTTTAAAAGGTTTCACTTACAGTATATGCATAAAAATAACCAAAGATCTGAACAGTAACAATAAGTTTACATTATGAAAAAAATCCAGAAATGAGAGACAAGGTTCACAACAAGTGGCTAGATAGAGGACCACTGCTGCTCCTGCTGCTAAGTCGCTTCAGTCGTGTCCGACTCTGTGCGACCCCATAGATGGCAGCCCACCAGGCTCCCCTGTCCCTGGGATTCTCCAGGCAAGAACACTGGAGTGGATTGCCATTTCCTTCTCCAATGCAGGAAAGTGAAAAGTGAAAGGGAGGTCGCTCAGTCATGTCCAACTCTTCACAACCCCATGGACCGCAGCCCACCGGGCCTCTCCGTCCATGGGATTTTCCAAGCAAGAGTGTTGGAGTGGGGTGTCATTGCCTTCTCCGGGATAGAGGACTAGCAAGAAGCAAATGTCTCCACCAGGCAACACTCCCCAAGATGGATCAGAGCCCAGAGAAGAAACCAGGAGACAAACCAGCACACAGAATCACTGCTTCTTGCCCAAGATGACTGGGGAAAAGATGGAGGGGATAGTTCTATGATTGGCTAGAAAGAAAACAGAGATTTGATAAGGTGCAAACTGCAAAGAATGCTGATGTCACTCTATCCCAGGACACAGGAAGAGAAACAGAGGAGGGAAAATCATAATGAAAGAATGATCCCTACCCAAACTTCAAGAAATCTCTCACCACTCCACAAAGAGCATCACCACACTGTTCAGTTCAGTTCAGTTGCTCAGTCCTGTCCAACTCTTTGCGACCCCATGGACTACAGTACATCAGGCCTCCCTGTCCATCACCAACTCCTGGAGCCCACTCAAACTCATGTCCATCGAGTCGCTGATGCCACCCAACCATCTCATCCTCTGTTGTCCTCTTCTCCTCCTGTCTTCAATCTTTCCCAGCATCAGGGTCTTTCAAATGAGTCAGTTCTTTGCATCAGGTGGCCAAAGTATTGGAGTTTCAGCTTCAGCATCAGTCCTTCCAATGAATATTCAGGACTGATTTCCTTTAGGATTGACTGGTTGGATCTCCTTGTAGTCCAAGGGACTCTCAAGACACCACACCATACAACAAGGTAATGAGCTTTTTCAAGTGGTGACACACAAGTGCTACATGTTTTACGCCCACGTGAGCTTCAAGAAAACCATCTGCAAATAGAAACGGTACCCTACTCTTGCCTCAATCACGGTGTATAGTAATGGTCTATATCCTGTGAAATCTTCAAAGGAGAATAGATTTGTAAACGTATGACTAGAAAATTCACATTGATCCAAAAAAAATTGAGTATACACACTGACAATCATGACCTACTGTGAGAAATTAAAATTTATCAGCTAAGAAAAAAAAAGCAAACCGTTAGAAACAGACAGACCATGGGTCATAAGAAAATGAGACATATAAATGATTTGTGAAGGTTAAAGAAGGAAAGGAAACATGTATACCTCCAGGTGACTCATGTTGATCTACGGCAGAGGCTTCACAATACTGTGAAGCAATTTTCCTCCACTTAAAAATAAGTAAGTTTAAAAAATGCTTTGTGAGTTCTGAAGAGAAAAAGATTACATTCAGTGAGAAGATTTGGGAAAGGTTGGTGGTAAGGTTTTAGAAGAATCAGATCCCAGAAGAGGGAGGCATAGAAGGAAGGAATGAAGAAAGGAAGGAACTTCCACAAAGTAAAATACAAGTCACCACAACAAAGGCAAAAGCAATCCGAAATCAGAATGGGTTGGACCTTTTTAAGAGCAACACCAAAATCTGTATGACAGCACAAGGACTTCAAAACTCGTAAGAGAAATGTTCTACAACATAGAATTCTAGACCTCACCGACCAACTATCAGAAAAGCATGAGCGCCGGGAGAAAACAACATTTTCAGAGATGAAGTGTCGCCAAAAAGTTACCCTCTCTCTGTCTCAGGTGAGTCCTAGAAGATGTGTGCCGACAGAGACCTAACCATGAATGAGGACATCATGGCACGTGAAGCTGGGGACAGACCCATGAGAGAACGCACAGGGTGCTTACCAGGGGTGGGAAGGGCAGGTCATGGTGGAAGCTGTCGTCAGACGAGGCCGGGAGAGGACCCCATGCAACTCAACGCAATGAGACGCTACTTAACAGCTGGCCAAGCTGGGATGGAATTAGCTGCAAGTTCACAGAAGACCAACCAAAGAGGGTTGGGGGGCAGAATTGTTCATTCCAGAGAAAACACACAAGTTGTCAAAGAATAAGTAATAAAGGTATCTTACATGGTTCAGCTCTGAGCAGTTTTAAAAGAAAATAATGTGACATCAATCTCATTTGTATGTGTGTGTGTGAGAGAGAGAGAGAGAAAGAGACAGAAATCCAAGAAGTGGTTGCAAGAGAGGGAGGCAAAGCACACACAGGGTAGTGAAACAGGGTTAAATCTTCCACACTGAGTCAAAAAACAGACAAAAAGAGGAAGTAACATAACTGTTCACACAGAAATATGGAGGAGAATGTGGAACAGACCAGGTTCAAAGTTGGAAACGACAACCTCTCTAGGAGATGCCACTCTTTTTCATAAGAATCCTGGTAGAACCACTTGACTCTCCACATCTATAATGTTCAGAAACCAAAAGACATTGTTGGAAAACATCCTTAAAATAATGGGCATGGTGACACAAGGCTTCAAGGTTAGCATGTGTCCATCCTATGAGCCAAGGAAAGTTATGTTGCAGAGACAAATGAAGTCACTGGTAATGACATCACAAATAGCATATTCTCTTTAAAGTCAGTAGAACAGCAATATAAAGTCAGTAGGATTGATGCCTCTTGCTAGATTATCTTGCTAAGTATCCTTCCAATCTACTTAAAGCAAAAGCAAGAAACTTTAAGTATGTTGTAAAGTTTTTTGGTTTTTTTTTTAATGAACATTGGTAGTTCAAGATAGACATGATATATTTCCCCCTCAGTATGGGGTTCTAAGACTTATGGGGACATCAAAATCCACAGATGTTCAATCCCTGGTACAAAATGATGTAGTATTTGTATATAACCTACCACCTCCTCCTGTATACTTTAGATGATGTATAATACCTAAAACAATGCAAGAACTGTGTAGTCATCTGTGTGGATGGCAAATTCAAGTTATGCTTTTGGAATTTTCTGAGATTTTTAAAGATATTTTCAATAGAAATCTATAGATCAATTGATCGATCTCTGCTGCCCCCCTTTTTCCACCCCAAACCACACCCAGCACTCATGACACCACCTCACCACCACAACACAGCAGAGCAAACCACAAACCTGCTGCCTCCCTTGAAGGGTGGATGGCTTCATTTAATATGTCGATCAAAAAAGAAAAAGGCAGCCTGAAACCAAAGGTGAACTCCAACCTCAAGGAAATAACTGCCTGGCATTCTGCTTTATTAGAATCAGCACATAATCACTCTACAGTCGCACATTAGCCCAGTAATATGGGAAATCAGCCCATGATCGACGTCTGTACCTGTGACATTACTTTCATAACAGCAAAGACATCACCCGAGCCACGGATGCTCCCCAATTCCTGCTCCACCCCATGGAAATCACCTAACAGAGATCACAGAGTTGGCTTAGGACAGAGCCAAGGCAAGAATGAGAATGTGGTAACCCCGAGTGAGATTTGCATTACATTCGTGTGCACTATCTAACGTGATGGGAGGGTTTATAACCCCTATTTTCAGATGAGAAAACTTAAGACTCAGAGAGCATAAACTCCTGCCAAGAAGTCACAACTAATAAACGCTGTCAGCCAAGACGGCCGCAGGTCTGCCGATGGTTCCTGGCCCTTTCTAAGACCCAGATGGGCGGTTTCCAACAGCAGCTTCACAGTTTATTGTCTTCCTACAGCCCGTCCTCCCAATCTCTTCCCAATAGAATCATTTTTTAATGTTTCACATAGTGAGTAGGTCTGTAAAATATTTAATAGAAAAGTTTCGATTGTTTAAAAAAACCAAGGTTGCAAAACCACTCACCTAAGTATTATATTACAGTCTGAACCTTGTCCTAGTTGAAGCAGTGGTTCTCTAAGTAGGATTCCATCCCAGATCAGTCAGCATCACCTGACTACTTAGTCAGAAGTTCCAAATTTCAGCTCTACTGAATCACAACTTCTCAAGGCTGAAATGCTTTGTATTTCTTCTAGGTACTATTGTTATTATGTTTTAGCTCATAAATTCATGGGCTAATGCCCCCATGAACACCTCTTTTCTTTCCCACGCCATGTGGCATGCAGGATCTTAGTCCCCTGACCAGGTGTCAAACCCGTGCCCCCTGCAGTGGAAGCACGCTGTCCTAACCACTGGACCGCCAGGGAAGTCCCATGAACATTTCTTAAACAGATGTTTGTTACTACATCTTAAAAAAACATCATCATGAATACATACATACAGATCACATAGATGGTTATATATGTATTCACAGCCAGTGTCAGATACAAACTCTTTCTCAGAATCATTTCATCTCAAAGCTCTCCCGACATTCAAACATCAACCTCTCTCACTGCACGTGACTTTGGGAGCTGTCTGAGTTCCCCAAGGAGCTTGTTTTAATTGCTTGCCAGGAAATTTTAATGCAATGAATAAAAGGATGTCCATTTGGGAATAACTGATAACTAAACAATATTTTTATCAAGTCCTATTTTAATTATAATTTATGAAGCTTTTATCCCTTACCTTGCCCCTAAAATCAACATTTTGTCTTCATTCCTACTGGCAGTACCATCCTCCTCTGACTTAACCTAATCAAGCCATAAACCTCACCTCCCCACAGAAAATACAGGGACAGAAAATCAAGTCAAATGACACCAGACAAGTCCAGAATATGAGACCTTAAGAACACAACTGCACTGACTTCTTTTTTTGAAATGCACATTATCTAGTATCTAGATGCAATGTATGATACTGGAGTAGATCCTGCATCTGGAGAGAAATTTTATTTAAATAAAAAGCTGGGACAATTGAAAAATCTGTCATATCGTGACAAAATTGATAAATGGAAAATTTCCTGGAAGTGATCAGTACGTGACCCAGGAATTTAAAATGTTTGTCTACAAGGTCAAGACGTATATAGAAAATCAGATGTTTTAATAAACAGTAGTACAAAATAGGAAACCAGCTACACACCCAACAATTAGAAATTGATGACATATAACCCATGAAACACTGTACAGCAATTTAAATGCTGTGCACAGAACACCATGAAAGGTAGCATCTCATCTTTAGTCTGAAGTAGAGTCAGCAGCCATAGGCAACGGGAAAGAACTGCTAAACACAACTGGCCACCCTTCTGATTTTCCATAAGAAACATATATGTATAATTTTATAATTTTATCACCTTAAGTAACAAGTGAACACATCCCTTCCTTTCCCCTTCCTTCCTCTCTTGTTCTCAGTAGTGGAATCACCTGCTAACTCATCTCACTACTTCCAGGCTCCTCTCTTAATTCTCTCCACATCCTGAGACTACATTCATCTTCACAAAACACCTATTTCATCATGTCCCTGCCCTGTGATGAGTCACTTCCACTGACTCACTATATCCTAAACACTAAAACCCAACATCCTCGGCCAAGCCCTCAACACTCTCCAAGCCTGCTTTTCCGGGCTCTCTGTGGATCCTACCCCAGGCACCCAGAGCCAAGCCCGAGACAGAGCAGGTGCTCAGGAAACACTGGTTCCTTCCCCTCCACACAGCTGAGAGCATTTACCCCACGATTCCAGTGACCCAGGCTGTCCGTACCTCTCCCGACCAAGATCGTAACCACCTCCCCTGTGAAATGCCCTCCAACCCCAAGGTGTTCATCTAGACCACGGATGTGTCACATAATCACCTATTTCCTTGCACATGCATGGTGATATTTTTTATCTCTAGATAAGTTCCCAAATGCAGGGATCATCTTCTTCTCTTTAGCACAAAACAATAAACAAAACACCACGCTGTTGCACAAATAATGTATAAAATATGTATAATAAATAACCCAATTGGACAAAAAAGAAATTTCAACAAGACTTTCTCAGAAAACTAGAATCCACAAAGAGGTTTATGCTCCCCTAACCACCAAAAGAAACCCCATGGACACGGGTACCTTGTTGGGATCAACGCTCCCTTCATCCTGTATCCTCTGACTTCAGAGCTCGCTCAAGTACCTCAGTGTGACTATTCTGGCTGACACTCCAGATGGCCTGAGCTGTGGGGGAAGAAGCCTTCCAGGTACTCTACCCTTCCAATGTAAAGGAACCCAATTTCCTGCAGAAACGCCTTCATGCTCATGCGCAGAGCTGCGTCCCCAGCACCGCTAGCCTGGAAGACCGGGCAGAAGTTGAGTTTATGCTGGTCACACCTGCTTCAGTTCAGTTCAGTCGCTCAGTCATGTCCGACTCTATGTGACCCCATGAATCGCAGCCTGCCAATGCAAGAGACATAAGAGACCCCTGGGTTGGGAAGATCCCCTGGAGGAGGACAGGGCAACCCACTCCAGTATTCTTGTCTGGAGAATCCTATGGACAGAGGAACCTGACAGGCTACAGTCCATAAGGTTGCAAAGAGTCGGACACAACTGAAGCGACTTAGCACACACATACAACCATTAAAACCAGGCCTCAGACCCCTCAGGGCAGAGACCCACCCTGGGGCATCAGCAGCCCACAGCACCTGTGCAGATCAGGCAACAACTGAGATCTTCTAAAGTGAACTAAGATGCTGAATGTTTTTCTATTGTTTATAAAGAAATAACCAACCTAAGAGATCCTCAAGGTTCTCACACAGCTTCACAAAAGAAAAATGTCCCCTCTCCTATTTACTCTCCAACCAGCCAACAAGAGAGGCTGACTCAGACCGAAAGGAATTTCTCTGACGGAAAGAAAGCCTCCCTGAAACATGATAAACTCTAATAGTGCAGAATTCTAAAACAAACCAACCAAATTTGACCCCAAAGCAGCTCTCCACTCCCCCATCCTATGACTTAATCCAAAAACCACCTCCCAGTTTTTCTTTAAAGATGTTATCTCAAGTTGCTTAAAAATCCACAATTAATTCCTTACATCTGGCAGTACCCAACCGGACTGAATCAGAAGAATGACTCGTGAACTAATAGAGGAGACTGTGAGGAAATGGTGGGTTTTGATAGATAACTTGCACCTACCTGGGGTCTCCTTTTTAGAAGCCTGGGCACGCAGCCATCCAGACGCACTCTGTGGCCCCTACACTCAAATGCGGCATAGCCCTCGCTGCGCAGGGTCCGGCGAGGAAGGCTACAGCACCACCACATCGCAGGGGTGGCCCCAAGGTAAGGGACAGCAGGTGCTGGTGCTCAGAACGCAGCTCCAACTGCAGGCACTCGGGAGGTGGAGGGGCCTGTCCCAGTGTTTCCTGGGGCCACTGAGGCCAGAGGTGGAGCACCCTCCTCCTCCCAGGACACTCCCAGCATGGGTCCAGGGCGGGAGCTATGATGGTATCTTCAAAAGATGTGCCAGAGACCAGAGTCCCCTCAGAGTCTCATTACCATGGACATATTTGCAGGCGAGGAACACGCATCAGCTTTTAGGATGATTTTCAGCAGAGAAGAGAGTGACAGACAGACAAAGCACACAGTCACCACGAACACCGAGACCCAGGCCAGTGAATGCACGGATCTCCTTGTCACTCAGACTTGCTGTAGCTCGTTGGTACCCTCCTGGAAACTCCATGGAAAGCTCACCCAAATGTCAATTCCTGCTAACATCCACCTCAGCACAGCATCAGTCTCCGATCTCATTTTGTCTCCCGCCCTGTCTCTCCACGGCACTCACGACAACGTCTTGAAGATGTGCATGTTTCACAAAATCACCCTAATCAAGCCTCAGGACCTGATCCACACACTCACGGAGCATCTATTCAATGGCAGGCACTGAACAGACACAGGGCTACAGCAGCAAATGGTCCCTACTCCCAAGTCGCGTAAACACAGCCCCACACCCCAGAACTCATCGGTGTTACTGGTGATTCCATACCAAAGGTCAATTTGTATTCCTTTACTAACTCATCTGTTTCCAAGTGTGTTGGCACTTAAAATTTTTCCTTGAAAATCCCTAGTGTGACTCACAAACTTATCTGGCTTCATCTGGTCAATTTCAAAGTCATTTGAAATGGAATTTGAAAGGGCTTCAAGATACCTTATGAAGTATGTGAGCAGATTATAGAGGTTAACGCTGTATCATTTCTTAATCCCTTAGATACACGGTTAGTTTGCTGTCCTTGTAAAGTTTTCCTTTATGAGGTATTTGAAATTTAGTTAACTGTGCCTTCAATGTATTACTTCTAAGAAAATATGGTACACAGTGTTCCCAAAGAAACAAAACAAAATGCTAACCAGTGCAATTGAAGCACTAAAACAGGAAATACAGCAGGCACAGACCCAATATATTCTGCATCATACCTGAAGTCTCCGATAAAAATCCTGCATGGAAGCAAAGAAACAAATTAGCTGTTTGGGAACTCAGGCAAAACCTAATTATACAACTAGTAATTAAAGCATGAAATGGACTACCTCAAACAACAATACAATGTGTCACTATAAACTTATCAGACAGGGCGGGAAGACAGCAAAACAGAAGCAAAGCTGGTTTGTGAAGCACTGAAGATGCACAGATACAGTGGCCCAGGCACAAAGGCAGAGCTTTAATGACATAGGCAGCCAGTGGGCACGTAGCCTGTCTACCAAGAGCAACAACGAAAAGGCAGTGAAAAGACCCCATGGACTCAGTGGCCCAATGTTGCACAGTCATTTCCTGTCTGCAGACACTCAAGGCCGTGTGTGTAGCAATGAAGGAGGTAAGTTGTCACTGAGGGTCACACATTGCTCAAGCAGACACAAAAATTGAACACACTCCAAATAGCTCTCCTTTTCAAAGTGGAAGGAAGATAAGCATTTTCACAACCACCATAATCTGATCTTGAAAGCAACTCGTCATACAAAATTAAAACTACCTAACCTCCCCTACCTACAACATCCTCTGCTGAGCACATGTTTACAGACATATGTCTGGGCAGTAGCAGACTTCTGAGCTGCCGATCCATCCACCCTTCCAAACACAGGGAGCCTCCTGATGGCAGCAGAACCACGCTCTGCACCATCCAGAGTAGGAAGCAGGAAGCAAGGCCACGGGCCCATCCAAGTTTCTAGAAGACTCCTGCCAGCAGGAACAGTCGAGGATATGGAAGAACATCCATTCAGCGGCTCCTAATGACTGAAAACACTGTGCTCTTATTACCCAGTTTAACAGCTGCAGGTGACAGGATGGCATGTGACACGCCACCAGCCAATGAAAACCTTAACGCTCAGTCTCAAAGTCGAGCTTGTGTTTTAGGATAAAGGGGTCCAGCCAGGTCTATAGAGGCCCCTGCCCTCCAAGACGTCAAATCAACTTTGGGAGGCAAACCACAGGTTTGTGGAAAGTTCACTAACAATTCCTAGGTATCAAAATTAACTGCCAATCAAGTGGTACAGGAATTACAAAAACAAATAGCAGAAACAAAGAACACTTCACAAAGGAATTATGTCCCCTCAAGTGGGGGACATCTTCAGACAAAGGCGAGGAGGCCAAGATGTGCATGGCATGATTGGACAGTGGGGAGTAAAGCCCAGACACGACACACACACACCCCCTCAGCACCTTGTACTCGACTCCTCTCTTCACAGGCCCGGGATGCGGGGAGCTGAGCCGCACACACAGGAACTCTGGGGGCCAGGCTGCAGAAGAGGCTCTCTAAACCTGAGTGGGAATCACTGACACTCAAGCCCCCAACCCAAACATCATCTCCAGCTTCGTGTTTGCTCTAAACAACTATTTAAGCAAGCTGTCATCCACAGAAGCTGCACGTGTGAACCCAGTTCGAGATCCAACAAGCATTTTGAAAGACCCCAAATCATACTGGTTAAAATTCCAAAACTGTAAGGATTGTGGGATTATCTTGGGTAATCTTACATTCTCCAACCCCTCATCTCTCCTCTTTTTAAAATGAAATCCTATATGGGCTTAACAGTAAAAGTCCTTCAGACACCCCCTCTCAGCCCTGCAGCAGCACTTCCTGTTTATCAAAAGACTAACGTGAAAAGCAGGTCAACAAAACTCCACAAGGAAAACAGAAAACCCGTCTGACATGTGCTGTGTGAGCCAGAGAAGCACCCCACCTTTCAGTCACCAGCCCCACATACCAGCGGCATCAGGCGTGTCCAGCCCAGCCCTCTGACCACCTCCCACCACCATGACAGGGCTCTGTTCACATCACAGCAGAGCCTGGACTAGCACACAGGAGACTCAAGCAGCATAACATCAACATATCCAAGCATCTGAACACCAGAGCCCATTCTTAACTAAAAATCTCCGACAAACAACAGGCAAAGTCCATTTGGACCAGGTGAGTGTTTGTTTTGACACAAAGCCTCTCTGGGGCCCAGCTCACAGTCACATGACATTCCTGCAAAAACCTGCCTCCATTCTGGATGGAACCCCACACCAGGGTACTAGCACCAAAATTTCAGTTTATGATGCAAGATATGTGGGAAACAATTGCTCCCATGGGTAAATATAAACCAAGCGTAGACTACTGACACTCATTTTTCTTTTTTTCCCCTTACTTTTTGGGAGAAAAAAGTGCCTTTGAATTGATGCCATTTTGTACCTTGTCAAGAATTCTTCTCAACGCACCTAAAATAATACCTATATATACACATATAAATGCCACTAGAGTCCTAAAAATGTGCCGTTATTTAGGAAAGCAAAATCCATCGTAATTTAAATAAGATAATTTGCCTTTAAGGACTGTCACTGTCATTTAATGAGAAGTCACAATGTTATGAACTAAGAAAGAATTTTTCAGACTGATTTGAGGGCACTTGACACAGTTTTGAGCCCCATCACAGCAGAAGGGCAATGGAAGTACCTTGAGAAGGGCGATGCATTAATTCTGAATCTACAGCAAATATTCAAGCCCCCTTGACAAAGCTTATTCAAAGTAATACAATATTGAAGCAAACTTGACTAGGTTACATATAAATCCTAAGCAAGGTCCACTCTTCACAAAGACCAGTGACAACCAAGTGAAATCAATTTCAGGGCTGAGGAGACTGCATTCTAAAAATAACAATCTAACCTTCAAATTAGGATTCTTTCTATCCTGTATCTCCATGCTGTCTTTGAAAACAGTCAAACAACTGTGGAAAGAATACAGTGTAAATTAAACCATGTGAAAAGAAGGAAAGTGATGGAGGCTAATGCTGCAAGGATGTTTGACTGGCCCCTGGATTTAGCAAGACAGCAAGCAGGAGGACACGGAAGAACTGACCCCTTTCCTCCAAAGACAGGGTGAGCATGCTGAGTTGGATGAGGTGGGGCAGGATTGGGGCTGAGAGGTGGGGGGAGGGGGATCCCTCTCCCTGGGAGTGTCCAGTGTGCACAAGGGATGAGCAAGTGACCAGGGAACTCAATCCCCACAAGGTCAACAGGCCAGCAAGGCACTGAGGTTCCACTGCTCTAACCACAGAGGCTGCTGGAACATCATCTCCTGGAGCTGTGAAAAGCCACGCTTTCACCATCAGGACAAGACCGAAGAAGAATGTGAGAGATCTAACTAGTAGGTAGATTCAGTAACTGATGGAAGATACAAACAAAGCAAGACTGAAGAAGAATGTGAGAGATCTAACTAGTAGGTAGATTCAGTAACTGATGGAAGATACAAACAAAGCATTAAGTATAACTTTCAATCTACATTAGATGAAAAAAAAAAATGTGTACTGGGGTTTATACCAATACCTTTAATGAAGCATATATTAAACTGCAATCATATAGTGAGTTTGAGTGAACTCCGGGAGTTGGTGATGGACAGGGAGGCCTGGCGTGCTGCGATTCATGGGGTCGCAAAGACTCAGACATGACTGAGTGACTGATCTGATCTGATCTGAAGCTATAACACTGGCTTTGTTATTTTCTAAAGAGTAATAAGTAAGATTTCACCCATCGCCACCCTTTCTTTCACCCTTGCACTTCCAGGGGAAGTCACCTACAGAGAAAACAAGTTATAGTTTATCAACTGCATGTTGTAAGAATAAATTGGTTCAGTGCAAGGGGGCCCTGCCAACCACAATCACAAGAAGCATCCATGGAGGCATCTTGACTGGCAGGGACAGAGGGAAAGACCTGGCTGCTCCATCTCCAGTGTGGGCAGGGCCACTCACACTTCCTCCTCATGTCAGGACACATGCTCAAGGCCTCCATCTCAAAAACTTTTAACTTCAAATTGTTTGCTTCTGCATCTGGCATATCGCAGAGCTTGTTCAAAACCCCCTTCCAAAATAGAATCATCTTTACAAAGCACAGCCAAGAGCAGGGTGTTCTTAGTTCACTGGTCTTGTTTGCCAAATACATATGTTGACTTGAAGGGTAGAGGCTGCCCTTGATTCACATGTTCTCCATAAAACCATAAGAGGAAAAGTAGTCAGTGACAGCTGAAACACACACACAGCAGCAGCAGCAAAGTCATCATGCCTATTGTGACTTTCTGGAGTTTTTTCCCCCTTAAACAAACACAGTGCCTTACTAACTCCCCAGATTTTCTCTGTCAGAGATCCTCTTTCAACTTCTTTCAGCTCAGATCACTGAGTAATTCTAGCAATCTCTTGAAAAACAAAATGTATGAAGTATCAATCAGATCAGAGTAATTAATCTTGGCTTTATTATGTCAAGAAAACTTTGAAACTTCTCACTTTTGCTAGTTCGATGCTTTGCAGGTGGCAGGGAAAACCCAATTACCTCATAAATTTTGCATTATCCTGGTACATTGTGTTTTAAAATACACTCAAGTATTGACCACAATGATGCAGCAGAGGCACTGAAAGCACCCGCTGCCCTGGGCTTGGCAACTCCACAGGGATACAGGGTGGGGATGGGGAAGCAGGACCAGGATGGGGAGGCAGGACCGGGATGGGGAGGCAGGACCAGGATGGGGATACAGGACTGGGATGGGGAGGCAGGACCGGGATGGGGAGGCAGGACCAGGATGGGGATACAGGACTGGGATGGGGAGGCAGGACCGGGATGGGGAGGCAGGACCAGGATGGGGATACAGGACTGGGATGGGGAGGCAGGACCGGGATGGGGAGGCAGGACCAGGATGGGGATACAGGACTGGGATGGGGAGGCAGGACCGGGATGGGGAGGCAGGACCAGGATGGGGATACAGGACTGGGATGGGGAGGCAGGACCGGGATGGGGAGGCAGGACCAGGATGGGGATACAGGACTGGGATGGGGAGGC
>NW_011495023.1:946989-948431 GCF_000754665.1 Bison bison bison | reverse complement strand
GGGGATGGAGAAGAAGGACCGGGATGTGGAGGCAGGATGGGTATGGGGAGGCAGGACCAGGAAGGGGCTGCTTTGTCCCTCCTCAGGGGCTGCCTTACACTGTAGGCCCCAGGGCAGAGGGATGCTGCTGCTGGGAGTGGGTGCTACAGTGCCTTTGACTCTCAAGTCCACATTCCTTCTACTACTTAGAGGATGCTGGCTTTGTGACTACTACTAAAACACAGAGCCACCAGCACAGTGCACTCTGCGAGCAGAGGTTCCTTTCCTCTGTGGAGGGAAACAGTTCTTCACCCCAATCAAGGCAAAATGCATTCTTAACTGATACTTCATATTTAGCATGGGAGCAATTTAATAAGAAATTAGAATAAACTCGTGTTCATGATAAAATAAACAGGCAATTTGAGGATGCTATGAAATAAATCCTATACTGTTTAAAACATTTTTCTATATAAAACACTTTTTAAGGGTGGGGGAAACCCAGAGCAGTGCATCCGGAAGCTGCATTGTGGTCTATGGCTTTCTCCATGCAATTAAAATGTCCTTCCAAATTATGTCCAGGTTGAAAGACTTGTACGATCATCTACTGTCTCACGATGGTAGATAAAAATCTCTTTATTTCCCTTCAGTTCCCTACATTTTTTTTTTTAAAAAAAAGCTCATACATTTCTATATTTGTTAGTAAAATGTTTCTAAATTTATTAGTACTTTTCTAAAGTTGCTTGTAAAAAATTAAATTATATGTAATAAACCTCTCTGTTCCTAATCTCAATAAACTATTTAAATAACTTGATTACTGGGACATCCCTGGTGGTCCAGTGGCTAAGACTCCAGGTTCCCAATGCAGGGGGCCCAGGTTTGATTTCTGTCCAGGGAACTAGATCCCACATGCTGCAACTAAAAAAAGATCTCGTGTGCCACAACTAAGACCGGGTACAGCCAAATCAATAAACATTTGTTTAAAAAATAACAATTCTAAGTACAGTAAACATAGCACAGAAAGCCAGAGGAAACGCTACGGTGAATATATACATATTCATACATACGTACACATACACACACGGTGCAGAACTCCGGGATAAGCCTGCCCTGCAGCAGGTGTTTCCAGAACTCTTGCACATCACAGAGAGTTTTGGCCTCCATGGTCTAAGACATGCTGTGGAGCAAGCGCACAGCAGTAGAAATGCCAAGACTTTGAATCAGCCTCATGAGCTAAGGGGCTTCTGTGGATCATCAATATGAAGGGAGGGTTCAGTTCAGTTCAGTTTCTCAGTCGTGTCCGACTCTTTGCGACCCCATGAATCGCAGCACACCAGGCCTCCCTGTCCATCACCAACTCCCCGAGTTCACTGAGACTCACGTCCATTGAGTTGGTGATGCCATCCAGCCATCTCATCCTCTGTCGTCCCCTTCTCCTCCTGCCACCAATCCCTCCCAGCATCAGA
>NW_011495023.1:929826-946889 GCF_000754665.1 Bison bison bison | reverse complement strand
CCCTTCTCCTCCTGCCACCAATCCCTCCCAGCATCAGAGTCTTTTCCAATGAGTCAACTCTTCGCATGAGGTGCCCAAAGTACTGGAGTTTCAGCTTTAGCATCATTCCTTCCAAAGAACACCCAGGACTGATCTCCTTCAGAATGGACTGGTTGGATCCCCTTGCAGTCCAAGGGACTCTCAAGAGTCTTCTCCAACATCACAGCTCAAAAGCATCAATTCTTCGGCGCTCAGCCTTCTTCACAGTCCAACTCTCACATCCATACATGACTACTGGAAAAACCATAGCCTTGACTTGACTAGACTAGAAGGGAGGGTTAGCTGCTTCCAAACAAGCAACAGAGCCAAGAGTCAGCGTCCAGGCTCTGGGCCTCACTAAGCAAACTACTGAACCTCTTCTCACAGCACTCTCCTCGGCTGAGAAATGAGAGTAACAGAAAGTCCCCAACAAACATAGTGGTTAAAACAATTACAGGAGTCTAAACCTTTAAAGCAGTTAAAATAGCTCATGGGATTGAGTCACTGCTAAGTTTAGTTGCTATTATTATAGCCAAGGTTCCTTCCTCAACTGTGGATGGGTATTGTACATTGCAAACCCTACCCTTTTGGGGGTGCAAATACCTAGGGCCAATCTACTTCAAAAGGGAGCAGGTTGTACACAGGAGTTCTCATTCCTGACTATCCAAAACACCCACAGAGCTTTATTAATTAGCTACCCAACATCCCAATCCAGACCATCTAGTCTAGGAATGAGCACAGGGAACTCCCCCCACCCCATAAGGGTGATAACTGAATAAAAAGGTTCTCTGCAACCCAGAATATGATTTCCTTGGTGTAGACTGACTCTGCTGTCCTGGGTAAGTGCACTCCCGGTTTATAAAGAAATCCCCTGTTCTCCTATTCTCAGCCCTGCAACAGCTAGATGCACTATCTAAGCATAAATTTCTCTAGACTGAGATTTGATCCAAGCTTAAGGGTCAGTACAGATCATCAATTAGCTCCTCGTGGATTTCGGCCTAAATTTAACCATCAACAGCCAACCGTCTCTGAGCCAGATGTAATATAACATTCCTAAAGCTCTTAGTGATAACTACGTTTATCCTTAGAAGTTGGCGGTTTCCTAAAACAAAAGCTGATTTCTCTTAAACGTAGGGGACTGGCCAACATTCCATCTGTCCAGCATCTTCCGTGAGTCCAGCCCTGGAACGGGCTCTCTTGCAGCCACAGTATCCCTGAGCCCCAGTGGCTGGCAGCTTTCCATGAGATTCTGTGGACTGGAGTCAGCTCTACTCCCTGCTTTGCCAATAACTAGCTGTGTGCGCTCAGGCAATTAAAAGCTCTGGGCATTTCCCCATCTGTAATCACAGAGGAGAAGTACAAGATCTAAGGGCCCCACTACCCTTAACATATATCTTCCTGTAAGCCACAAAAGCTGGACCACCCATTCCCCTTCACAGTGGGCTGGGCCAGTCCCTCATTGGGAGAAGTCAAGCTTAAACACTCTGGCACAAGAATCCCAAGCGCACATGACTACAAGAACCGAGAAAGCAAATGATGGGGGCGGGATGGGGGTTCCAGCAGCCTGGAGAGGAAAATCAGGCGTGTGGGGTGGGCTTGCTCCTGCTTCGATGCCCCGGGTCTCAGGAGAAGCTGTGCATTGTGAGGGCCATGGGGGATCTTCTCAACTGCTCAAGTGGCCGTGACAGACGCCATCAAAGCCCTGCTGTCCAGACCAGCTTCACTTGCAGGCAGGTCAAGTCCCACTGGACCCTAAGCAGGCCTGTCCTCCGAGGCTTAAGCCTTAAAGCTCAAAGAATTCCCACCTGGTATTTTGGAAAGAGGTCAAAATTCATTTCCCTGGAACAAGTCTGAGCACAGCCACTAGAGAGAGAATTGAGTTTTTCTCTGCATCAATGATTTATGAGCAGCTCAAAGCCTTTTCGATTTTCTTTCTGTCTCTGGTCACTTCTTTCTCCATCCCAGATCCTTTAACGGTGCCAGAATAAAACTCTTCTGGCCTTCTTGTTAAACACTGTCTTTGACAACTGTAAGTGAGTTTCCTATTGGAAATGATGGAAATATTAATCCCACCCCACCACCACATGCCCCTCCATCACCACTGTGTACTGGGCACATCTGACATTGGACCTTAACACCAGACGCCTGCATGCATTCTGGTTTAAAGACCACATTTATTCAATCTATTTGATTAGATTTCACCAATTTGAGGCTCAGTAGTGTATTGGCAACCCACTCCAGTGTTCTTGCCTGGAGAATCCCATGGATGGAGGAGCCTGGTAGGCTGCCGTCTATGGGGTTGCACAGAGTCGGACACAACTGAAGCGACTTAGGAGCAGCAGCAGTGTGTTGTGTATGATAGGTCATAGGCAAGAACCATGCAGAGGAAAACCTCTTCATTGTCTTCCTCAATTTCTCATTAATACAGCACAGCTTTTAGAAAACGCTCCCACATTTTGGCTGTCAAAGGCTTAATAAAGGTATACAGTGCTTCAAATACATACAAATAGCCTTTGGGAAACCTGTAGATTGAAACACAACAAATAAAACGTATAACAGATTCCGATACTGAGTGTTATTAGTGAACATCTTCACAGATTAGAAAAAGCCCGGTTAGTAGCCAGAGAGTCCCAATCTTAAATATTTCCACTGACTGCAACAAAATAGGGCATTTTAGAAACTGAAGCAGCAAAATTCTCTTCAATCCTGAAACATCTCCTAAAAGATAAATATAAGAGAATGGAACATACACACCTAAAAGTGCCTTTTCACTTTAAAAAGATTCATTTCCAATAAGCTACTACCCAGTTTTGGAGAAGGAAATGGCAACCCACTCCAGTACTCCTGCCTGGAGAATCCCATGGACAGAGAAGCCTGGCAGGCGACAGTCCATAGGGCTGCAAACAGTCGGACACAACTGAGCGACTTAGCACGCACAAGCACTACCCAGTTTACAGTAAATGTGTCACATTGTTGCTTGTTTTTAAATGCTCCCCAATCATCTGATGTCATCACAGGCTGCAGTAAAATGTTTCTGTTTTCCAATAGAACACAACCATTTCGATACTTAACTATTTCTTTCTCATTACCTAGAAGCAGCAAACAAAGATTCCACATTTTAGGAAGCCCAATAACGTTTAAAATAGTTTGTCGTGTGTGTGTGTGCTACATCACTTTGGTCGCGTCTGACTCTATGCGACCCTATGGGCTGTAGCCCACCAGGTTCCTCTGTCCATGGGATTCTCCAGGCAGGAATATTGGAGTGGGTTTTCATGCCCTCCTCCAGGGGATCTTCCCAACCCAGGGATCAAACCGGTATCTCTTACATCTCTGTCTCCTGCATCAGCAGGCAGGTTTTTTACCACTAGCGCCACCATATGTAGCACAATATTCCAAATCCTCACATTAGACAAAATTATTGAATTATCCTCAAATGTAAAACCCTTCAAATGCTGAAAGTAGTCTACCTTTTTAAAAAAGATAACTCTCTGAATAAAAATCTCCTGTAAGAATTTGAAATATTCTGCATGTGAAATATACGCTGCTACTGCTGCTGCTGTTGCTGCTAAGTCGCTTCAGTCGTGTCCAATTCTGTGCGACCCCATAGACAGCAGCCCACCAGGCTCCCCCGTCCCTGGGATTCTCCAGGAAAGAACACTGGAGTGGGTTGCCATTTCCTTCTCCAACGCATGAAAGTGAAAAGTGAAAGTGAAGTCGCTCAGTCGTGTCCGACTCTAGCGACCCCATGGACTGCAGCCTACCAGGCTCCTCCGTCCATGGGATTTTCCAGGCAAAAGTACTGGAGTGGGGTGCCATTGCCTTCTCCGGAAATATACGCTAAACATCTTCAAATAGTGTGGCTTGACTTAATATAGAAAGTTTACTACAAGCCAATCTGACCAGTAGCTCAGTTGGTAAAGAATCTGCCTGCAATGCAGGAGACCCGGATTCTTTTCTTGGGTTGGGAAGATCCACTGGAGAAGGAAATGGCAACCCACTCCAGTACTCTTGCCTGGAGAATTCCACCCAACAGAGGAGGCTGGCAGGCTACTGTCCATTGAGTCACAAGAGTTGGACATGACTTAGCAACTAAATCACCACCAATCTGACCAGAACATTTTCACAAAAACTCCACTTAATTAAAAGTACACTAAGGAAGTTACAACAAATTAACTCATTATGCAATGAACAACCCTCTACAGGAGCCAGAAAGTAAGCTGACAGCAGCCCTACAGCTCACGGTGCTCACTCTGGCGGCTGTGCACTCATCTGTGATCTATCCCCAGGGAGAGATTCAATTTAAAAGGATGGGAAAAGAAGGGAGGATCCTTCTTAGAAAAAACACTTCCAACATCCCCTTTGCCTCGCTTTTGCAAAACCATGGGCTTTCCAATATGTATTACAGAATTTTAATAGGTCTTATCATCTAAATCAGAACTAAAGAGCATTTCATAAAGAATTTTTGTGTGTTTCTTAAAATGTTCAAGAAAATAATTTCTCAGGGCTATATCCTGACCAAAGATAGGTGTTATCAGTCCCGGAGCATCTCATAGCACAGAGAAATACCAAGGTTTGGCTTTTGAAATGTGAGATACTTCTGATGCCTGTATCCGATCTAATCTCCAGGCTCATCTTTTAGAAATTATGCCCTTCTGGACTAACATACAGATGTGGGAATGCCAGACTACTGAGAGTGAGACTCTGGGCCTGGAAAACTCATCAAGAGGCAATGAAAATTTAATGTCACCAAGGTTTTCAAAAAATATAGTTAATATTTCAAAACTTTCAATTAGGTAATAAATCTACAAGTGGTTGAAATCAGACTTTTACACCAGTGCCTCCTTTGCCCTCTATTCACCCTAATAGGAGCTGAACAATACATTAGCATTATTAGTACTGAGGTAGAAACTTTGGTTGCAGTTGTGATTTGCCATGAATTTAAAATTATCACAATTCAGTATGAGCAAAATGCTTTTTTAAACATTCACTGTTTAGGGATTAGTGAAATTCACTTAGGTCAGTATCCCTAGAAAACAAAATGTACGTTGCCAAGTAGCTTTATTTACCTGACAGAGTCCGTTGTTCATCTAAGTTCTATGAGAGGAGGTGATGATCATTTCTGTCCTGACTATCCCAGAGAACTTATTCTAGCTGCCTCACTCTAGCTACAAAATTCTAAGACAGAAAAGGCTCAAGGCATCAAATTTTAGTATTTATTTTAATAGGAAATGTGTAGTGGATAAATTGTTATTTCACAACAAAACAGCCTGAGCCATCCACCTATGTGAAATTATCACCCTTAGCACAGGAATATTAAGCTGTCTGTACCCCCAGGTTTTGCATCCAAGGATTCAAGCAACTATGTGGATCAAAAATATTCAGGAAAAAATTTTTTCCAGAAAGGTCTACAAGCAAAACTTCAATTTGTCATGTTTCAGTATATTTGCATAGCATTTACATTGTATAACCTAATAAATAATCTAGAGATGATTTAAAGTATACAGGAGGATGTGCTTAGGTTACACACAAATACCACACCATTTTATATAAGGGACCTGAGCATCCACAGATCTTGGTGTCCAAGGGGCTCCTGGAACTAAGCCCCGATGGATACTGAGGGACTGTTGTATGTATACTATTACATGAAAGCCCTCCTGCTAAAAAATGGAATTTCAGTAAGATGAATTATTCCTATAATTTCTTGAGTTGCCCACAAAATGAGCAAATTTGCAATTTGAGGAAGGAACCAATTAAGCAATCTTCCTTCTATAGACTACAATTGCCTCCTGTTTCGTTATTACAGCTTTGCGGTCAGTCATACAGCGAGGGGACCCCATATCCCCTCCCACATAAAATACACCAAGAAAGTCACTGTGAACAGAGCTGCCTGCATCACTCCCACACCTCAGCCTGGACAAAGATGCTGTTTTGTTCTCAGTCCAACTTGTCTTTCCTTTTCTGGCTAAAATAAGAAGCGAAAACAGCTTCAAGTGCACATGGAACATTCACCCAGATTCAACCACAGGCTGAATTATAAAACAAGCCTCAGTAAATTTCAAAGGACTGAAATAATACTGCATATGCTCTCAGAGTTAAATTATAAATCAATGATAAAAATATTTGGAAAATCTCCAAATGTTTGGATATTTGAAGGTTAAGGGACATACTTCTAAATAACCCACGGCTAAGGGAAATTAAAAAGATTTTGAACCAAATAATAATAAAAATTCAGCATATCACAATTTGTGGACTGGAGCTAAAGCTTGATGGTGAATTTATAGGTCTATGTGCTTATTTTAAAAAGAAAAAAAAGGTAGATGGCAAGATAGAGAGCAAGTGGGAATTTGCTGTGTGACACAGGAGCTCAGTCCAGTGATCTGTGACAACCTGGAGGGATGGGATGGGGTGAGAGATGGGAGGGGGATTCAGGACAGAGGGGATATATATACACACCTGTGGCTGATTCATGTTGATATGTGGCAGAGCCCAACACAATATTGTAAAGCAATCATCCTCCAATTAAAAAGGAAGGAAAAGGGCCTAAAAACAATTATCTATGGTTCTAGCTTAAGAAGCTGGAAAAACAGACAAGCAAATTAAACCAAAGTAAGCAGAAAGGAAATACTAAAGTTAAGTGAGAAACCAATAAAATGGAAAGTAGACAAACACAGAATATAAACTAAAGGCTGGGTCCTTGAAAATTAATAAAAGTGATAAACCCCTAGCTATACTAATCAAATAAAAAGTGAAATCACAGACTATATCTGTGAATGCAAAAGGGACATCACTACAAATCCTAGATATTAAACAGTTAATAACAGAATATTATGAGCAACTTTATGCTGATAAATTTGACAACTTGGAAGAAATGACCAATTCCTTGAAAGACACAAATTACCAAAATTTATACCAAAAGATATAGAAAATTTGAATAACCCTGTTAAACATCACTTCATAATTTTAAACCTTCCCGCAAAGAAAACTCCAAATTCGAATGGTTTCACTGCTGAATTCTCTCATTAACATTTAAGGGAGAATTAATGTCAATTTTACATAAACTTTCTATGTGAATATGAGGGAAAACTTTTCAACTCATGTTGAAAGGTCAGCATAACCTGATACCAACATCAGACAAAGACATTAAAATATATGTTATCTCCCTCATGAACACAGGCACAAAAATCCTTAACAAAATATTAGCAAAGTAAAGCCAGCAACATATAAAAGCAGTCAGATACAAAGTGATTTCATCCACAACCACAACTCTTTCCCTCTCCAAAATCCAAACCTTTTTTGTTTTCTAAAGGACAAATTAACTATGTGTGGAAATCAATGAGCCTGCATTGTAGATTGTACTATAAGCTACAAAGTTGCATAATGCAGTGGGATGTTTTTAATAATCTAAAATCAAGAGTAGAGAAATTAAATTTGGAAAACTACAATGAAGCCAAAGGTATTCAAAATGACTTCCATGAAGTCTCCAGACTGGCTTAGGAGGAAAGCCAGCAGCCTGGCCCAGGAGGGAATGAATCCCTCTCACGAGTACATTCATGTAAGAGGCAAACCACCATGGTGTGTGTCACCAGGAAGAAGTTTCCCTTGCAGATTCCCAAGATGAATGTGGTGTGAGACACAGTAAACTCATGTCCTCAAAACCATTCTTTAATAAACCTAACAATGTTTCATGTGTGTTTATTTTACAGTCTCCCAATTAAAAGGAAATGACCTATTGTAATGGGGGAGGGACAGGAGTCCGAAATTTGATCTGGTTACACATCTCTATCACCGTAAGTTACCCAACTTTGTACCCCAAAGTTAAGAATTTTACAGCTACAAATTGCCATTGGCAAGGTTTCTGTATCATAAAGGTATTTGTATCTGTGTGAATGCATACATTTATAAACATCTGTAAAATATGCTTTGAGCTATTTCTTTAAACTATTTTCTCTGTGCCTATCATTTTTCTCTGATTCAGAAAACTGTCAGAATACGAAATGATAACTGATCATCTTCTTTCAAGAACTCTCGTATAGAGCAGGTCCGAGTTTGAGGCTGTATGCAAAGAAAATGTATTCTAGCATGAGGTCTTCAGTTCCCCTATAAATTCCACTCAACTCTTATTTGGTGAGGGGTTCTTTTACACAAGTCCTTTACACTAACTGCTGACTTTGCTGCCTGAACTACTGTACCAAGATTTTTCAGAAGCAGCACAAATAAACCCTTTATGTCCTATAAATTAGGGTTCTTCCTAAAATAACACTTTTTAGGCCATAAAACAATATAAAACAAATTTTATTTGCCATTAAAACCACTAAGATTTAAGCAAACACAAAGAATTTGTAGATCATGAATAACAACTGAGAAAGTCAAGGCTCAAAATTAAATGTTAACTGGAGAGCAAGATCTAAAAACCTCCAACTCCCAAATACTATTCCAATAATTCTTCAGCATGCTACACATTTTGCCAAAATCTTTAAAAAAAAAACAAAACTTAAACCACAGGGAAAGTAAATACTGTAATGAATTTGCAAATATTTACAAAAGGAGAGCAAAGAATTAAGTCAACTAAATTTAAGGAGACAGACATAATACGAAATAAGCCCCAGGTTCAGGGGTCCCTGCTTCTCAGAATTGACAGGGTAAAAACAAAAGGCAAAGGAATAATCTTTTAAGGCGAAATGTTGAAAAGAATAGTTTTTGCAAGATTAATCACAGCTATTGGCGCAGGAGCGGCGGCTACTACAGAATTGATACTTTTGAACTGTGGTGTTGGAGAAGACTCTTGAGAGTCCCTTGGACTGCAAGGAGATCCAACCAGTCCATCCAAAAGGAGATCAGTCCTGGGTGTTCATTGGAAGGACTGATGTTGAAGCTGAAACTCCAATACTCTGACCACCTGATGCAAACAGCTGACTCATTTGAAAAGACCCTGATGCTGGGAAAGATTAAGGGCAGGAGAAGGGGACGACAGAGGATGAGATGGCTGGATGGCATCACCGACTCAATGGACCTGGGTTTGGGTGGACTCCGGGAGTTGGTGATGGACAGCGAGGCCTGGCGTGCTGCGGTTCATGGGATCGCAAAGAGTCGGACACGACTGAGCAACTGAACTGAACTGAATCAAAGCTATTAACTATTCTTTGAAAAACAGACAGCAGGGAAGCCCCCTTCTCTCTAACCTAAAAGAGTCAATGAAAGAGCTATTAGAGGAAACACCACCAGGATGTGCAACCTAATGAAAATGTAAAACTAAGGGAACAGTCAATGTACCCCATGCATTGATAATCCATGTTTGGTTAGACTGAATTTAGAGTTGATTTTTCTCATTAACAAACTGTGTTATAAAAGAAATTAGACAGAAGCAGATTGCTTAAATAATTGGATTGCAGGCTCAGGCGTGTTTGACTCTTTGTGATCCCATGGACTGTATCCCACCAGGCTCCTCTGTCCATGGAATTTTCAAGGCAAGAATACTGGAGGCGGTTGCCATTTCCTCCTCCAGGGGAATCTTCCTGACCCAGGGGTTAAACCTGAGTCTCCTATAACTCCTACATTGACAGACATAGACACTATTGTTTATGTTCAATAAAAAGTGAGAACTACAGAGAATAAACCTGAAGAATGATCTCGAAATGTTGGAAACAGGTTGCTTTAGACATCCCATTACATGGGAAGCAACCAGTCTCATGTCTCCATCCCCTTTTATAGCTGAGACTCTCCACGATCTCAACTGAGAACCGCAGTATCCAAACCCAAGTTCAGAAATATGAACGACCAGAGCCAGAGGGACAGAGGGAGAAGCGGGAGTGTGCAGCGCGGATCTGGTCCCAGGGACTCGCTGTGTATTTAGGTGGCTGAGCTAACAGTTGTGAGGTCAAAGGTATCTCATTCGTACAATTTGCCTTTCATTTTTTAACAGAAGCCAAAGTTTATTCTGTGATTATGCGGTCAGGCAAGGAGGATTTCCTATTTTGGCAGTCACAATAGGCAAAAGCAGAAAGCCCTTCTAGGTACTTGGCTGTATTCACCTTCAAGGACAGGTGAAGTCATGCCCTTAATCTTGGCCCAAACAAGGAACGGAAAAGAGGTCTGCCACAAACAGCCCAGAGCAGCACTTATCCCAAGGCCGGAGAGACGAAAGGCAGATCCCCTCCCTCAACACGCTTATATCACTGTGGAGGCAAAATCACAGCAAGGCAGTCTGCTGCCCACTTAAGAAAACAGGGACACAAGCGTGCCAGGTGCACGCGCAGAAGCCTGGGCCAGAGGACACACCCGGGCTAAGAGCAAGGAGGGAGGCAAGACCAGCTGTGGGGCTCTCACTGGACAAGTGAAGACTGCATTTTCCCTAAAGGCTATGGGTCTTACTACACGAATGTCCTCAACTATTTTCTTTTCATTTGTTTTTTTTAAGTGCCAGTTTTAACCTACTAAGAAACAAACTCCCCTCCCTCTCCCAGATGAACTATCCTGCATCCACAATTTTAAGGAAAATACCTTTATTAGCTAGCTGGACAGAACAATCACACTTTTACAAGTACCACTGGTCCTGGAAAAGCTGGTACTAGACTCATCCATCATACAAATAGAATCCTAGATTTTTTTTAAGTATAGTTGATTTACAATGTTGTGTTAGTTTCAGATGTATAGCACAGTGATTCAGCTATTATATATATATATATATATATTCTTTTTCAGATTTTTCTTCCTTATAAATTATTACAAAATGTTGATAAAACCCCATTTTTAATCAGCTCCATGGCACACAAAACTACTGTGTATTCAAACCTCATTAAAATGCAGGGAAGTATGTTGCCGCTTCATACAAAATACTGCTAATTTTACTTGTAAATATAAAGTGTTTAAAGAACACACTACTACAAAACATAAACCAGAGCAAACACAAATGAGGGTGTTCGGTGAAAGGCTATGGATGATGTATCTGAACAAAATACCGACCAGAGGAAGTGAGAAAGATGACACCCAGGAGAAGGTAACTAATTCTCTGTATCACCATCCCCTTAAATAAAATAACTAAGCACTGAAACATAAGTTTTTATTAATATACAGTCAACAACTAACTAAAATGGAACAGAAAGGGGACATTAATGGAAAAACTAGTGAAAACCAAATAAAATCTGGAGTTAAGTAACACAAGCCATGGTAAGCAGTGGTGGAAGTCGGGGCACAGACAACCAACCACTAGGGTTCACCTCCCACGGGCTCACAGGAGGCAAAGCGGAGTGGGGAGGATGTCAGAGACTTTAGCTCAAGAGAGGAAACACAAAGAGAGCAGCTGGTGGGAGCCAGGCCCCCCAGCCACCCCCAGAGGAGGAGGGAAGGAAATATGAAACCAGTGCAAGCGGCGGGTGGGGCGGGGGGGGGGGCGGTGGGCGAGGGGTCCTTTCCAGACGACCACCAGTGCAGCAAGAGCTGAGAAACAGACACATCAAAATGGAAAAGGCTCCAAGCTGATTGGCAGGAGATGTCCCTAACAGCTCTCCTAGATGCGGAGACAGTAGTTAATTCAAGCAGAAACAGATGCTCTGAATGCAAAATGATGAAAAAGCATATCAGCAGATCTGTCTCCTGGGAAATACATGTGCTATTAGGGTTCGGCCTCTTTCATGACCTCAAAGTCACCAGCTTTTTGAATCGGTGGCAGTGGCTCTAGACAACATTCTCTGCCAATCGCCTTTGCAGTTACAACAAAACAGAGGTTTACCATGAGTTCTTGGCAGGATGTTAGGAAGAATGCTCTTTTGGCTCCACCCCATCTCACACTCCCACTCCTCCCACCTGTCACCCCCGGGTGTCCTCCTCATTCATGTCAATCTATTCCGAAGCTTCACAACATCTCCCCTACCAGCCTCTTCTGTATTTTATGAGCAACAAACTCTCTTTCCTTCCCTCTCCTCCTGAGGGCTCAGTGACGAATTTTTATTCTGAGCCAAAAAAAAAAATTAATTGGCATGTATCTTTTTTTTACTTCAACAGTAATCTTAAACGTTTAAAATGTGAAACAACTCTACAAGTCTATTTATGAAGAATACATCAATAATCTACTGGGCACACAACACTGGAGGGGTCCCAAATCGCTGGCTTTTTTTTTTTTTGCTGCACCACCCAACTTGTGAGATCTTAGCTCCCGAACTAGGGATCCAACCTGCATCCCATGGATTGGGAGCACAGAGTCTTAACCACTGGACCGTCAAGGAAGTTCCTCAAATCTCTGACTCTTGAGTTCAACTTTGAACACTCTGAGGCTCCATTTAGTGCCAAGGGTCCTCCTTGTATGATGTGAAGATAGCACCTAGTTCATGGGCTACAAATCTGAGTTACAAAGGTCTAGGAGAGTGCCCTGGACTTAGATGACATTCAATTAAAGTGTATTATCATCTTCTCATTATTCTCTACTACATCTTTCTCCCAAACAGGAAACTTCTTGGAACGTCTTGGTTCCAGGGCATGTACACAAAAAGGACGAGAAGCCAAGCAAAACCCCACACCCAGGCCTCGGCGCTTGTCTGCGTGTGTGTGTGTGTGTGTGTGTGTGTGTGTGTGTGTGTGGACCAGAAGCCAAGCAAAACCCCACACCCAGGCCTCGGCGCTTGTCTGCCTGTGTGTGTGTGTGTGTGTGTGTGTGTGTGTGGACCAGAAGCCAAGCAAAACCCCACACCCAGGCCTCGGCGCTTGTCTGCCTGTGTGTGTGTGTGTGTGTGTGTGTGTGTGTAGTCAGTCCTGTCCAACTCTTTGTGACCCTTTGGACTGTAGCCAACCAGGCTTCTCTGTCCATGGGATTTTCCAGGCAAGAATACTGGAGTGGGTTGCCATTTCCTCCCGCAGGGGATCTTCCTAACCCAGGGATCAAACCCGAGTTTCCTGTGTCTCCTGCATTGCAGGCAGATTCTTTACCCACTGAGCCATCAAAGCAGTTTCCTAAGGAACCAGAGCCACAGGTCTGGTCAGTAACTTCAGTCCTCTCATCTGCGCAGCTCAGAGTCAAAGACCCAACAGAGCTTCCTCAGCTCAGGAGAGAAGCCTGAGACCAGCTTCTGCGATAGATCTGATAAATAGCTGGATTTAGGATAAATCAACCCCCGTAAGACCCCATTTGATCAGTACCTGACATACTGAGAACTGTCCCTCACACTCGTCTTTCAAAATGAATTGAAATCAACTCTGAATTTCAGACCCTTAAAACTCCTGCCAATTAATGCAGCACACAGAGCCGAAGGCAAGCAGCCAAGTTCTCCTCGACCTAAAACCTGCGTCCTCTGAACACCAGACCATCCTCACCAGCCGCGATGGATTTCTACATGCAGCACTGACTAGCAATGGCTATTGGAAGCTGAAGTGATGGCTGCAGGTAACATGAAGACTGATCCTGCATATCAGCTGCCCAAAGTCAATGCCACATCAGGGGACTTCCCTGGCAGTCCAGGGTTAAACTTTGCCTTCCAATGCAAGGGGTTCGGGTTCAGTTCCTGGTCAGGGAGCTGAGATCCCATACGCCTCCTGGCCAAAAGAACCAAAGCATAAACCAGAAGCAGTGTTGTAATCAATTCAGTAAAGACTTTAAAAATGGTCCTTGTTTTAAAAAAAAAAAAAAAAAAAAAGTCAGTGCCACAGTCAGAGGAGGGAAGAGGAAAACAGAGCTGGCCTGAGGGCTGGCAAGCCACATGACTGCCCCTGCATGGCTCTGAGTCCCTGATGGGCCCTCCCACTGCGGCTCGTCCCTGCCTTATACAGCAGCGCTGGGTACCTGGCACAGACACCATCGGCACTCAGGACCGCCTGCAAGACTGCTCCAAGGAGAAGCCTGCCTCTGCCCGGCGAAGAGATTCCTAGACACAATTGAGCCCATGCAAGCAGCAGCAAACAGCCAGCCCGGGCCCTCCTGGTGACAGACGGAGCACAGCAATCCCAGGGCCCAGACAGCCGCCACAGCCCCACTCCTGTGTCTCCTTCTGCTCCACGGACCCTCCACGGTATCATTCAGAAATGATCATAAATAGCACAACAGCTCAATTTTACAGTTAAAGGCAACAAACCAGTTGGCTATGCTTCTCTTAACATCACTCATGTTGGAGGAAGATTTGCATTATCCATGTAAATCTTGAAATATTTGCTGTAAGAAATTCCAGTTTAAAAAAAAAAAATGTTCACTGTGAAGAGGAGTTCAGTAGCAAGATCATTATATTTCCCATCTCAAAAGTAATAACATTTTTAAGTTAGTCCAATATTTGGCTGTTTACCTTCCAGGATTGAAAGACTGAAAGGTTCTCTTTCACACTAATGGGAGAGACTGCCGCCCTGCCCACTGCCCACCTCACTGCTCTGTCTTCACTTCAGGGTTTTGCAACTGCTATTGCCTGGCCACTAAGTCAGCATAAACAGGCATCTGTTTACCAGCATATCAGTGAAATCTCTTGTCTACACCTCCAAATTACTTGGCTTTGATAACCACTCTTTATGACAAACAACAAAGAATTATAGTCTTTACAAGCCTGTGACTGGAGCAGGGCCAGGACTGGGGTGAGACAAGGGGGACCTGTCTAGGAGACAAAACTTAAGTGAGGTGGGGGGCAGAATCTCAGTAGTTGTGATAAGCACTTTTAATGAAAATTTGGGGGGGGGAGTCAAAATTAATGTCAAAATCCATGATGAATAAAACGTCAAAATCTCAAATAAAAACAGGACCATTTGAGGAGAGTTTAGAAAACTTCCCTCCAAATGTTCATTATAATCACAGGCCACATTGACCCCCCACCCCCAGGGATCAGAAGAGGGTCAGCTGGTACCACTATACTTTTCAAGGTACTGTACTGTGAGATTAAAAAATTTTTTAATTTTTGTTTTTTAATATATTATTTATAAGAAAAGTATTATACATCTATTACAATACAGTCCTATATAGCCTATTGCGTTAGTTGAGTACTTAGGCTAACTTGGTTGGCTTAAGAAACGTGCTCTCAGAACAAAACTCATTTGCACATAGGGACTTACTGTATGTAATTGCATGACAGTAATTAACCTTGAAATTTTTCTATGCAAAAAAGCTCTCCTCATTTGTCCTCTTCAATTACAACTCTTCAAAAATCAAAACTAGAGCAGTAACTAAATAATACTCTCTAATATACTAGAACTTCTAAAGAATATTTGCCTCGTTCCAGCAGGAACAGCCTTGGAAATGCATACGTGCAACTTTTAAACTTTTAACTTCTTCCAAACATTTCTAATATTTTAACAACAATATTTTATAACATAACAATAACAATAAAATAACAATATTTTAACAGGTAGTCCTGTTTCATGGCCATTTCATATGACCCTTTTGGCTAAAAAACTAAAGAACTGATGCTTTGCAGCTTTGAAAAAGGCAGATCACAGTTTTGTAATAGTGCCAGCAAGACGTCCAACAGTTTGCAACTGTCAGATATTTATCATCAACAGAAACAGGTATTTTCTCTGTCTCAATATAACCGTCAGGTGACCAATACGCTTTTCTTCAAGTGCCAAAGTTTCTCCCTTTTGTTTCCCATCATAAGAAATAATGGGAAATGCATCGTTAGGTTTTATTTTTTAAAATCACTTTGCAGTTAGCAGATATTCCCATTTTACAAAGATCTGCAAGTTGCAGCACAAAAGTCTCCTGAAGTTGCTTTTTACAGTGCATGCCGAGTGATCATGTGTGGTCCACAATCCCTCTGAGAAGCTCCCATAGCTGTCAGTTTGAGTGTACAGCATCTTATCTAGGGGAACAGGCAACAGAACCTTGAGTTCTCAGGTCAGGGAGAAATCCCGGGGCCCTCTCCCTCTCTAGCTGAGCCCCCACCACTGCAGTGTGTGCTTTGTAGTTAAATGGTCACATTACCTCACAGCCCGAGACCTGACCTCCTCCACCCCAGCTAGGAACTCCACTCAGACATTCCTAGGTTCCAATCCTGCCTGTCTCACCCACAGGCTCTGAGAGACGGTGCCAATTACTTAACCACACCAAGCTTCAATTTCGTCTCCTATCAAAATGGGGATAATATCACCCACATCATAGGATCGGTGTGAGGACTTAATCAAATAACATACACAAAACCACTAGACTGTGATATATCCCGGCCATGAACACCAGTGTCACCCCCAGAACACTGGAATCGCAAGTGCCTTGCAGCACAGCCAAAAAATTTAAAAAAAAAAGTTCTTAATACTGTTGTTAGAATATTGAAAACATTATTTTTAAATCATGCAAGTCAAACGTTTCATCCTTAAACAACATAAAAGCAAACACTAGGAGAGGACTTTATATAGCACTAACTTCTCTGGCACCCTCACCGCTGCTCATCCAAAATTGAGTATTACCACGTTACAACTCTACAGAAGTTTGCTGATATTCTTCCTGAGCTTCCGGCAACATCCTCAAGACCTGGCCCAACACCCTCAAACTCCCCAGACAGATGGTCTCATCTCTTCCCTTCCCTCTTCCCCAAACTCAAAGCAGTCTTTTCATCATATGTTCTTCCAACTGGGCTCTCTCTCCTCACAGTTCATTTAATCAAAGGACTCATGACTAACAGTGACTGAAAGTCATTCATGAAAGAAAGATGCTGAGACATGTTCCCAACAGTCAGAGGATGGCTCACATCTGCTCTTACATCCTGGCTCTGTGGGTAGACCTGCAAATGCCTTGCTCTCTGTCCACTCTGACACCCTGTGCCCTTGCAGGCTTCCCTGAGGTGGACAGAGAAGCTCAAGCCTTGTGCCCACTGCTCTCTGACCCAGGAGCCCCAACAGCAGCTGTCTGAAGATGGAGTATAGGCGTGGGGTTTGGGCAGCTCCTTGGACCATCCGCTTTCCTGTCTTCACAGCATGAAAAACAGAGAAAATGTGGGTGCAGGAGCCAAAGACAGCCAGCCCCTCCACGCTCCCCCTGAGGGCTCCAACCCGATCTCAGCCACCAGGAGTCCTCTAGCTGCCCCCAACCCACCTGCCCCTGCAAAGCCCCACATGGCAAACAGGACCCCCATCCAGACCCCATCTGGAACAGTTCA
>NW_011495023.1:901386-929726 GCF_000754665.1 Bison bison bison | reverse complement strand
AGCTGCCCCCAACCCACCTGCCCCTGCAAAGCCCCACATGGCAAACAGGACCCCCGTCCAGACCCCATCTGGAACAGTTCATCTGCATCCAGCTCTCCACCTCTGGGCAGCAGCCCCTCCCTCTACTCCCACCTTCCTTTCCCTTCATTTACCGAGCCCCGCTCTGTCACAGGCACTTCATAAAAGGATGCCATCTTCAGAGCATCCAACCGAAATGAAGCCTGATGCACAGCTGGTTTCAGAATCCGGACTGACTCAGCAGGTGGACACACAGCCTCCGGTGCAACCTTTCTGCCTGGATTGACCTTACTTTTCTTCCATTAGATTTTCTCATTATTTATTCTTCGAATTCTAGTCCTAGTCTATTACCTGCCCCCTGTACTTGGGTTTCAACTTACTTTCTCTTTATCCATTTTCACAGTTATAAATTTAACAGTTACGTATTTTTATGGTAGACCTTGATATCCTTTATACCAAAACCATTATTATGTGTCTGGCATATAGTCGACTGGATGCTCATTAACACCACTCTCACTTAACATTACCCTGAAAGTGCTAGCCAGGCAATAAACAGAGAAGTAAATATTTGCTAAGAATACAGAAAAGGAAACAAAATTATCATTATTTGCATATGATAAAATTACATACCTGGAAAACCCAAAAGAATAACTTGAATTATTATAACATTTAAATGATAAATTTTATAAAAATTAAATATAATAACATCTTCCCTATATATAAATTATAGCCACTATGAAAATATGATGATGGGAAAAAGTAAAAACATTATGAGAAAAGTTGACAATAGCAATCAAAAGGGTTTAAGTACCTAGGAAATAATAAATGTATTAGATTTACACGATATTTAGAATTCTAAGTGACCAAAAAAGACAAGTAAAAGGGAAATTATACATATTCTTGGAATTTTCTTTTGTTTCTTTTCTTTTTTTTTTTGGTTAGAGTTAACTATTTTAAAGATGTCAGGACTTCGCTAGCAGTGCAATGGTTAAGACTCCAAGATTCCACTACAGCAGAAGCAGGTTCCAACACTGGTTGGGGAACTAAGATCTCGCAAACTTGGAGGTTTGATCAGATAAATAAATAAAATAAAGATCTCAACTCCTTCCCTGAAGTAACTGATCATTGCAATGCATTCTCAATTACAATATTAATAGATTTCCATTTGTCTTGCTTCTGTGCAATGGGTCACCTTTGGCAAAATGAGTCTAAAGTTACAGTCTTAAAAAGAAAAAATGAAAAATTGAGAAATTGAGAAAAATTATGAAAACAAAAAGTAACATGAGGTGCTTTGTCAGAATTAAAAATAGTTTGGGACTGAGGGGTGGAAAGGAGAAAAAATAAACAGAATAGAGACAGAATACAGAAAAAGAATCAAACATATCTTAATTTGCGGAAGATACATTTCAAGCAAAGGCAAAAATGAGAGACTAGGAAAAGAAAGAGAGCCCAGCAATTCCACTTCTAGAAAGCAGCAGACCCACTTGTATTACCAAAATTGGGATTATATCCTCCCCGTCTCCTCTGTCTGACACACATTCACACACACACCCCTACCTAAAAGCCTAGAAGGCTGCAAGGCTATGCAGAAGGCACAATTAATGCGTTTACATTTGGAGGCCAGGAGCTAGAGCAGGAGCCTTTATTTCTTGTTTATACTGATTAAGCTGTCTAAATGTTTATACACTAAGTCCATTTGGATTATTCTTGGAGGTGACATAAGAAACATTTTTCTTTTCTTAGTTATAACTCTTTCGTACTGTAAATTCGGAGTGGAAGGCACATAAAGAAGCACAGGCATTGACATCAGACAAAACCAGGCTCAAAATCCCTCCCTTCCAGGCACTGCTGACATGAGCCTGGGGCAGTTGCTGAAGCAACTTCATTGGCAAGACAAGACAAAGCCCTCATGAGTTGCTCTAAGTATTAAACACAAAAATACTCAGCCTAGTACCTTGGCACATAATTACCCAATAGAAGGAAACAGCTGCTGTGCTGATGAGGACTACGGTTAAAACAGCAGGAGCAGGGGAACTTCCCTGGTGGTCCAGTGACTAAGACTCTGAGCCCCCAATGCACAGGGCCGGGGCTTGATCCCTGGTCAGGGAACCAGATCCCACACACCACAACTAAAGATCCCGCATGCTGCAGTGAAGATCGAAGATCCTACATGCTGCGACTAAGACCTGGCACATCAAAAAAACAATAATAATAATTTTTATTTAAAAAAAAACCCTGTGGCGGATTCATTTTGATATTTGGCAAAACTAATACAATTATGTAAAGATTAAAAATAAAATAAAATTAGAAAAAAAAAAAAACCCACAAGAGCACCTCAATCCTGCATAGTAAGTACTTGTAAGTAAGTACAAGTAAGTACACTTGTAAGACAGGGAGGTCAAATTGGTTACATATCTGAAATACGTAGTTCTCTTAATTTGTTAATCTAGTGCTTATCCCAGTAAACTAAAATTTAGTTTTATCTTCTTAGAGAATAATTTATTTTTGTGGGATATTTTTCTGTGGGACAACAAAAACCCAGTTTCTCAGGTGACCGTGAACTAGAAGTACTAGTGGGGACAAGCTTAACCAGGAGACAGCAACCCATCTGCTAATCACAGACGTGTACAAGAAAGGCCGTCTCCTGCTTGTCCCCAGTTCAAACTCAGTGAGACAACCTGAAAATAACGTATTCACAGCAGCCTATTATTATGCAGATAGCATTTCCGACCTGGCAGCTTCACCAACTTAAGGCACCTTTTTGTATTATTTAAGGGGATAAAGTTTTTACGAAGTCATTTAAATGCCCCGAAACCAGGGCAAAAGCTAAGAAAGTATTGCGGGGGGCGGGGGCGGGGGGTGGGGGGGTGGAGAATATATATATAGGTACTTACACTGAGGTTGTTGGAGCTGATGGATGGGAAGACCATTTTAGAGTATCTTATGGGGTCAAGTGTAGTCACTGACCTCAAATACTTCTCTCAATTCAATGGAATCTCTTTACAAAGTATCCAAACAAAATTCAATAGGCAGATCCAACTCATGATACCTGTTCTTAACCAACAGGAGGATGCTGTCACCTGTCACACCACTGAACCTGAAAAGACTAGTATTTGGCAACCCCGAAAGACAGGGTTTTGATGGGTGGCCATTCTCCCCAAGTGCACGGCCAAGGGCTGTCTGAGAATACCTCAGCCAAAAGTTTTCATTCCAGGGAAGCCTATACTTACTAATCCGAATACTGACAGGGACTGGTCTCCAATTTAGAGTGGAAACGCTTCTTCTACCACAACCAATTTTTCCAAATGTCCCATCATGAGATGTCATAATGGAAGAAAGGAACCAAAGCAGCAGGTGAACCCCTTCTGATGCACTCGGTGGCCTCGGCCTTGTGGTCCTGGACCCAGGACGGGCCTCAGAATCCAACCCGGCTACATGTGTACACCCAGGAAGCCTCTCCTCTCTACCCACAATGCTGAGAAGCAGTCGCATTAGCCACAACCCATGGGCACCTGGACTGACCAAAAGAAAAACAAACCAAGAGCACCAGGCACCTTTGGAGAGGCTGGCAGCCACGTTCCAGGCAAACCCTGAAGAACAGGTGCGCTGCTGCCAATCATGAGCCAGGGCTGCCACTTCTGCCTGACACACCACTGATTTTACCTGCACGTCCTCCCACCACATGAGACCAGACCACTGTAAGTAAAGTCCTGAATGCAGTCATTCAAAATGCCAAAGGCACAAATATTCCCGAGACCTTACCATGTGGCATGGAAAGTAACACAGAAAGGAACTGAGGCTCTGTTTAATTAGTCTGTTGCTGCTTATCTATCAAAATACCAGTTGGGATACAGGTAAGTATTCAGCTACTTACAACAGTTGTAACAGGACACCAGTTAGAGCCTGCACAAATTCTAGCAGAGGACTGGAAGCAAAGTTTTTACTAAGACTGAAAGGGTAAAAAGAAATATTTTAATTGTGATTGATTTAGCAATGCTTTCTTCTCCTCCCCCCTCCCTTCAATCCTAACCCACCAAATGAAGTATACACACCAGTGACTTCACACCACAAAATGCAAGCTCTACTGTATACGGTTAAAGCCTTCATTTAAAGCATGTGGGCATTTTGTTTCTAACCTAAACAATCCTCAACTGATCTGGGCTGAATCTTTTAGTAGAAGATTCACCAAAAACAAGATGATTTAACCCTCCTTCCTCTGTGCCCCCATGTGCTTTCCAGGGCTAGTTTCTCAGCCTGAATTCTGAGACTTCATAACTGAACATCAGTATGAACTAAAAATAAATAAATAAATAAAGTTTGCCTTCTTAGACAACAGTATCTGGTGAAGGAAATTCACAGAAGCTGTGAGCTCAGGGACCTACCTGCCCCTCACCTCCTGTCTCCTTATCCACTCACTGAGACTCTGAAACAATCAGTTGTCTTAGAGTACATCCTGAAAACCACTGCAAATTCCCCTGGACAATCTAAAACCATGCCCAAGCTTCTGGTCCCCTCTTGCCCTTTTAAGGGACACATTTTTTCTCACAACTGTTGTAAAATACCCAACATGTGATGCCTCATTTTGCCCTTACACCTGCATGGATTCACTGTTGGTGCTTCACAGAGATGTTCTAAAAATCTCTCTTTTAAGGCAAAGCTGCCTTTTTACACATAAACTATGGGGGCATGAAATCACTCTTCTAAACTAACTCCTTACTGTCAACTCAGTTATGAGCCCACCTTGCTCTTAACTTCTAAATCACATCTGTTTCTGACCTGCTATACCTGCTAGGTGTTTCTCTGTTATTCACTAGCTGCCTAGACCATGCTGGACATGCTACCATCATCATTGAAAGGTGCCACTTTAACAAAACCTCAGACAACTCAGGTCGTAGCATTGACACAGAAGGAATCAACTGAATAAAGAGAGAGTGTGGCTGCTGCTGCTGCTGCTAAGTCGCTTCAGTTGTATCTGACTCTGTGTGACCCCATAGATGGCAGCCCACCAGGCTCCTCTGTCCCTGGGATTCTCCAGGCAAGAATACTGGAGTGGGTTGCCATTTCCTTCTCCAATGCATGCATGCATGCTAAGTTGCTTCAGTCGTGACCGACTCTGTGCAACCCCACGGACAGCAGCCCACCAGGCTCCTCCGTCCACAGGATCCTCCAGGCAAGAATACTGGAGTGGGTTGCCATTTCCTTCTCCGGAGAGAGTGTGGAATACCCACCAATTACCACCCACTGTGCTAGATGTTATTTCACACATTCTTATAGAACCTCCAGCCAATCTCTCAAGGAAACTGGCAATCTCCCCGTTTTACAGATGAGGAAACCCAGGTCCAGAGAGATTAAGTAATTTTTCCAAGCACTGTGGCTGCAAAGTAGTAGGTAATTCCAAAACCTCCCCACCACACTGAGGTCCATCTGACGTTCAAGTGAAGGAGAGACGTTTCAAAACGAAGGACTTTAGAGAAGCCAAGTGAATTTCAGAGTCACTGTTTCACTGGCAGTTTCCTTTTTGCTCTACCACATCATGCTCTCTACATAACTACACCTGATGATGAATTATTTTCTCACTGGGGCAGGTAAGTACTATGGACCTTCGACTTAACACTGTAATATGCAAATGTGCTTTCATTTCAGCACTGAGCTTGGATTAATTTCACTGTTACTCATTCACAGAAAAAACAACCCCTAAAATGAGCTCCCACCTAAAATGTAAGACCTGGAGAGTTCTGGCCCTGCCCTCTGAAAGGCACACCTTGGACCCCAGGGACAAGGGAGGGCTTAACAGCACTGGAAATCCCCCATTGTATAAAGGGTGTGACCGAAACAGCTAAACCAAGTCATGACAGAAGGCTGTGTCAGACAAAATAGGTTATGCAAACAGAGGATTCACGGGGGATGCTTTTAGATATTGCTGCCCAAGAAGAGCAGAAAGGGGAAAGAGAAAAGAAAAGCTATGGAAGCGCAGGCGCTGAAGGTAAGTGAGGACGGAAATAAACAAAGAGAAAATACTACTGCTTCCAGTAGTCAACACTCAGTACTAAGCAGAAATAGGAAATCACAGAAATACACTGCACAGAAGAGAATACAAAGAGATCTGACAGAGGATTTTAGCCACAATGTCAAATTTCTAAACTTAAGACCTATCACCTTCAAAGAAAAACTAAGTATAAATGTAACCCATAAATACTGTATCTGCACTTAACAGACCTCATAGTAGATACAATGTACTCTTGAGACCTGTTTCACAAGGGGCCCTGCTTAAGGAAAACATCTCATCCTTGGTTAGAATCCTCCAGATTATCTCCCAGGAGATTTGTAGTCTATTCAGCACCCCAGCGAAAAGAGAAAATAAGCTTCTAGAACTTTCTGCCTCAAACATTTCATTTAAGGATGACATACTTAGCAATCAAATATTCCAAATTAAAGCAAGTGAAAAGAGGGTAAAGAAAAAGTATCAATCTAAAAAAGAATTGAGAGAACTGATTTAGGGCAGCCAATTCATCACTCTGTACCCAAAATCAAGGTAAAATTCTTTGAAGCAAACAACATGTTAAGTGCTTAGATTTCAGCCCACATAATAATGCTGAGGTAAAAACTAATATTAAAGAAGATGACTGAATGAAAGCTCACCCCCAGTGGTGATTCATAAGTCAGTTCACATATGAAATACAACTTTTACAGTGTAATGTTTTAATATAGTGAGAAGCTCTGCGTATATTTTCTGTTTCCACTACATTTTCTGTTTCCCCTTTACTTTCAAGATCAGCTCTGAATATTTATGAATTTTAAAAATCCTTCATTTTCCTTGGAGATTTCTTTATTAATTTTCAGAAACATAATGTTACCCATCAAAATCTTTCACGTTGCCATGAGGTATTCAATTTTCAACAAGTTCAGTATAATTCCAAGATCTAGAAAACTGTACATTATATAAGTAAATGTAATAAGGGAGACAGCCTCTAAAACACCCCCATGATCTTCATCTCTTGTTTATGCCCCTGTGTGATCCCTTCTCCTTGGTCTACTTCTAGTGAACAGAATATAGAAGAAGGAACAGACTGTCACTTCCAAATTGGTAATAAAAAGCAGGTGGCCTCTGTTTTAGGTGTTCACTGATTGTAGTGAGGAACCAGGGCCTCCAGCTGACAGCAATATGAGTGGAGCTCAGCAGATTCCCCAGTCCCACTCCCACCTTCAGTCCCCTGAGAGATGAGCCAAAGCCCCCAGCCCAGCCACGCTTCAAGTCCTGCCCCCCAGAAACAAGTTAATAAGCACCTGGGGTTTTAAGCCATTATATTTTGGGGTAATTTTTATCCGACAATAGATAAATTATATAAATTAGATAATTAATAGACTTTTTTATATAGAGCCCATCATAGAAGACAAAACATTGTTTGGCCATAACGTTCAGCCAATCTTTTTGTTTGTTTAAAGGCACAAATACATTCAAGTATCTGGCCTTATTGAAAACAAAAAGAATCCTAATTTGGATTTATTATTCTTCAAACATTAAAAAAAAGGTTACACACATACTATATTAGCTAAGGTAGTTTAAAACTAAGCAATTAGGATTTATTCTTTAACTCTAAGAAAATGATCAGCGAAATATTTTAGAAGTATAGCCAAATTATAGCATTCCTAGATTTTCAGAGGCAAATGATGGCACATTTCTTCTACCAAGTCACATAAATGATACTGGCATTCCTCCCATGACACTTAAATGAGTAGATTTCCCTGGAGAATCAACGTTAAGCAAAGACATATGCCTTCCTTCTGTAGTATCTTTGTAGTACTTTACTCTCTTCTCTCCCTAAAAAGGTCTATTACTTTCTATTTAAGAACAGGATATCTCAAAGGAACAAAGTGCTATGACAAAGGAAATGATGGATGTCATGATAAAGGAACTAGGAAGGAAGAGGGCTCAAGGATGGAGCTTGAAAAACTGCTTCCACATGCATAGGCAGCTTTATACACACTGCTTGAGAACCCATGAGATGTATCAATATAACACATACATGTATATGAACAACACCCACAAAAGAGAATTCAATTTCACTTAACAGTGCTATTTTGGTGCACTAGTTTACACTCATAATTTTAACGGCACAAACAAGTTCATCTTGACCACAAGTCTGTTCTCTATGTCTGTGACTCTCAAAAACCTGTACTTTCAAACAGAAACTGTCCACAGACATTACACATCCCAGGGAACAGCTGGCACAATCAGCACCTTAGAAAGTGAAACAAAGCCAAGCTGGGCAGACCACACAGAGGTCTCAGCTGGACACTCCTTATTCAGATCTGGCCCTTATTCCAGTCTCTTGTACTGTGCACATGGGCAGCAAGAGCTCCAGCTTCTCAGATGAGGATGGCAATGATGATACATTGATGATATTAGTGACAGAGCTAATATTTCTGCAGTGACTACGAGCCAGTAAGCATTCTTGGCACTTTCCATTCATAAACTCATGTAACCCCTACTCAGTCCGAAAAGTAATACTATTATAACCACCCTTGCTCACTCCCATTTTACAGATGAGGAAACTGAAGCACAGCGTTGCAAGGTCATGCCTAAATCTACATTGGTCTTATGACACAGCTAACTTTCCACCATGCAATTCACCAACAGCCTGAGTTCAACAGATAATCTGAAGAGTCAAACTATATTTAAGTGAAATGACTTATCAGAGTTATGATCAGCAGTTCATGTTAACAGAGTGTTAATCAACAAATTTCCACTTACCCAGTCAATCAAGACATTGGACTTGCACTCAGATAAGCATGTGGATTAACCAATACTAACTTACTTATGTTCTAGTCATACTTTATCAGACTTCTTTGTAAGGATCTGTATAGCCCCTCAGCAGGGAAAAACACCCAAAACTGAAACAAGTAGGTCAGAAGTGAGTATTTGCCAAGGGAAACACCTCAAGGTACAGAGCAGATTAAAAGGCTCTGATTCAACACAGACATCTGTTCTGTCATAAGCGACCATCTGCTTCATATCCCAGACAGCAAAACATTTCAATAGGAAGTGTCAAATCTGACTCCTAATCAGGAAATAATTATCTACATTTGCTACCAGCCCCAAAGCTAATCCGAAACTCCTGGGGCAAAGCTTAATGGAAAAACCCCAGTACAGGTACATATTCCAATGAGGCTAGATATAGGCCAAGATCCCCACCGGCTGTAATGTTTTAACTATTTCACGGACCAAAAAATACAACTGAAGAGGTAAAATGAGAAACAAATTGAGAAAAGGGGCGGGGAGGCGGGGGGCGCGGACAGACAGTTTGAGAAACAAAGACTTTTGAATGAAAAGTCCAGTGAGCCTTTAGCTGCCTGAGCCCCAAGCACTGCTGGGCCAAGAACTTGGGTGAGCAGAGAGTCCCCACTCTAGAGGCACAAAGACATAACCACACACAGCTAGAAGTCACTCTTAAGACACAGGATGACTTTCCGGGGTGCAGAGAAGCAAGAGTAGAGCCAGTTAGGATGTGAGGGAAGGTTTTGTCAGGGATATCAGCAAAACACTGAGTTGAACGCTAAACACTCAACAAGTCCTCTGCCAGGCCCCATGTGAAACGGGGCGTCAGAGACAGGAAGCCCCCGGGCAGCCGGGCACCACAGGCAGGGCGCACATGTGGATGCAGGGCAATGTCATTCAGGAAGATGCTCTGGGAAAGCCGCTGGGGCAAACTGAAGATGGGGTGGCAGTCTACACTTGTCTCCACGGGCAACAGGGAGCCTCCTTCAGCACCGCTTACAGGCCAGATTCTGGGGAGATAGCACAAGCCAGAAAAACCAAGTGCTTGTTATAATAGAGCCTGGATTCTAGGGAGACAAGACTGACTCAAAGACGTAAATGATTTTAGTTGGAAGACGGGCACTTAAAAATTAGACGGGAAAAGGAGACAGAGGGGCAGGAGGAGCCCAGCAGCTGATCAATGCGGCACCTCGCTCCTCTGGGCGCAGGGAAGCAAGAAACAAATGCAGCTCTGGGGCCCTGAGGGACGGACAGGCCCCCGCGAAGTGCTCCTGCACTCTGAGCATCCCAAGAAAGTCAACCGGCTCCATGTCTTTTTAATTCAACCTCAATTAACTGAACTAATTCGAGGTGACCAATAATGGCTTATTGCTATTACAAACAGAAGCATTTTGAAAAGTGGCCTCCCGTTCTCTCTGGGGTTCTAGTTAACCAACATGTCCACTCCTGCTACTGTTGCAATCCAAACACTGCTGGACACAAGTGTAGTAGGGGACACTTTGCCTCGGTAGTTACAGGAAACCCAGGACAACAGCAGACTAAAAAATATTTATATATTCATTAGGCTGGGCCGGCCTTGGTTGCCACGTGCGGAAAGTTTAGTTGGAGCGTGCGGATCTTACAGTTGCGGCATGTGGGTCTAGTTTCCCAACCAGGGACAAACCTGTGCCCCCTGCACGGGGAGCCCAGTCTTAACCACTGGACCACCAGGACAGCAGACTTTTTAATTATGATTTCTGAATAAATCTAGCAAAAAATTTTAAATAATACAATCTAGTAGAGAAAGGTGAAATGCATTACCTTCATAAATGTTGGTATGCTGATGAGGCTATACAGTTACAGCCCTTCTAAAAAGAATACGGCAATATATGCAGTTTGTTTCTTTAGAATAATTCCTCTTTTAGAATCTAAAGACTATATTAGACATTTAGATAAGTATTTACATACAAACAAGCTCAATGCAAGGTTATTTATAAAAACAATTTAAATATCCCAGAAGAAAAGTAAATAGTATATCCATACAAAGAAACATATAAGCCTCTGAGAATGTTTAAAATAATATTAATAGAAGAAAAATTATGTTTTTAAAGTAGTAAATAATCATCTTTGTGTGACCTCCAAATTTCTAAGAATTTGAGAGAAATAAAAGATCAAAATACAAAATGTTAGGTGATAAGATTCCACTCTATCTGAAAGAAGCATGAGTTTGTTTTTTAAAAGGACACGTACAGCTGTTTTGTCTCCTTATGTTGTCTGTTCCATTACTTCACTGGACTTCAGTGCTCAAAGGATCTTCCGACGTCCAAGTTTACCATATACAGCCCTGAAAGTATCGCTCAGAGTGTCACCACAGAGGGACAAGGGAAAAGAGCCCTTACTTGGCCCTTGTCCACCTTTATCCTCAAACAGCTTGGTCGCTGGCTCCCAACCCTGGCTGCAGCTCTGCACACATGCCACCACCTGTGAGCACAGTCGGGGTGTGGCTCCAGCCCAGCACAGAGACAGAGCTCTAATAGGTGTCACTGCCTTAGGTCTAAACAGGTAGATACCCAGTTCTTAGCACTGAGCCCAAGTTCACTGTCAAACTCTGTGCTCAGCCCTCACAGCTCATCAACCAAAGAAGAGGCATGCATGTCACCTCCCCTTCCTAGGCTTCCATGAGTAAATTCAATAAACTCCTTTGATGTCAGCCTCCTGACAAAGCCGAATGATGTCCATCATCCCATCCAATCTCAACCTCACACTGATGTCGCTGTCAACAAAGCCAGGCTCTCCAGAGAACCACACTGCCCCACATTCTGCTCTGAGGCAGGCTCTGCAGCTGTCCAACAGGGGTGAGGACGTGGCTGAACCTCAGGACTGGCTCTGCCGGTGACACGGCACTGCAGCCTCAACCACAGTGCTGAGACTCCCACCCTGACCAACTCTGTCACTGCCTACTGACCCACCTCTACAGCCAAGTTCTTTCTCCCTTAAAAGACTGCCTTCAACGGATTTCATTGAAAGTCTCTGAACACAAAATTCAGCATCACCGAAGAACGCAGCCAGCCCTGAATTCATCCTGAGGCCCCTTTCTACCATACTCACATTTAAACCCCCATTCAAAAGGTGCCAGTCTTCAACTGGTGAACAAGAGCTAGCCCAACTTTTGCCCACTGTCCAAAATGTCTTCAGTGACTCTTCAATTAGACTGTCCCTGGACCACAGACACACTCTCATAAATGTCATGGGTTCTACATCTGTATATTACACTACCATTTCAGTGACAGCCCTTCCAGGATCAAGGCATGACTAATCTTTTTCGTGCACTGCAAACCCTATGAGTACCCTAAAATAATCAATCTGAAGGCTTTTCACAGGCATTAAGATACGAAAATGAAGAGATCCATCAATGCCTTTTCTGCATCCTCTGACATTCTCTGGGTGACCTATAAGCCTCACTCTTCTGATCTATAAAGTAAGGGAAGGAATGCTCAACAGTATCTACCTCCCTCATATACTGAAGCGTTTGCATGCTGCTGCTGCTGCTGCTGCTAAGTTGCTTCAGTTGTGTCCAACTCTTAGCAACCCCATGGACTGTAGCCCACCAGGCTCCTCCATCCATGGGATTTTCCAGGCAAGAGTACTGGAGTGGGGTGCCATTGCCTTCTCCGGAAGCGTTTGCATATATTCCAGCAATTACAAGAGCTCTCATTTTACTCCCAAAAGCCCACTCGAGTTTCACTGTAAGTGCATATTGGTTCCTCAGTTTATTTGACATCCACCCAGCACGTACACAGAGGGGTGGAAGATGAACAGGACCTGTGCTCTCATGGAGACCATGGTCTGACAGGAACACAAGTGGGTGAGAGCACGTATAAACACATTACATACAGTGAAAGCACACCAGAAGCTCTAAGGGATCACTGAGAACAACAGGCGTGGGTGAGGCAGGGTGAGCAAAGGACTGACTAGTGTGTTTAAGGAGGTAGCGGGAAGGGGTACATTTAGGGAAGATGGGTTTGGTCAAAAAAGACTTCTTAACCAAACACTGATGGAGAGTCACTGAGGAAAATCACAACAGAACATAGAACCACCCTCTTCTCCATCAAACTACTTCAGCTGGGAAAGGATTATACAAATGAAAAGGCCTCAAGATTTCTCAGGTTCTTTCATTCAAAGAATAAAACAATAGTTTTAGCACTTTACATACCATGAAAAAACAACCAAAACACTCCAAATAATTCAAAGGTCTTTAAAAAAAACTAGGTTATACATCAGCACAGTCATTAACCCTGACAGACTGATTACTGAGACTTTTAAAGAATGACATTAGACAAAAATCTGTCCATTTTTCCTTTGTTTAAAACCATACCCAGTGTTCTTCAATTATACATCCATCCACATCACACACAACACGCCACAACCATGCCACACTCCCGAGAATGACAACTCCCCACATCGTGCCTTCTAATTAACACCCGCCTCAGCAACACAATTGCTGCCATTTCCATTCAAAATGCTCGCTGCAGCATATCCTCCTTCTAGACTGACAACATCCACTTGTGTCTGAAATTGGGTGTGAGGCCTAAGTGCCTCTAAGGCCTAAACCCTCAGCTGCTGAGTCTCTGTGGCTCTTTCCCTAAATGACATTAACTCAGAATGAGGGGGAGGGGTCCTCTGTTCTGATCTGCCCTTTCCACCAAAGCCAGCTTTGTGTTACTAAAATATAGCCCCGATTACTTAACTCCCCTGCTCAAAAATCTTCAGTGGCTCCCAATAACTTCCTAAATTAGATTTCAGCTGATGGCCCTACATGCAAGACCGTCTATTACAGATGCTCTTTTCCCATCTTGTCTGCCACATGCAGCTACATTATCCAGTCAAATATTCCCTGCACCTCAGATATGAGCCATTCTGCTACCTCTGTGGCTCACCAACACTGTCTCAGCCAACATGCCCACTTATCTGTTCTATTAAGATCTACTAAGTGCTATCTCCCCTCCAACATCTTTCCTCGTTATTCAGCCAATGATCATCTCTCCAGCTGCAAAAGCATTTCCTCCCTCTGTTTAAAATCATTCCTTTTGCCTGGTATTCTCAATATTCCTGAACTCAGCTTATACCTCTAGCCCTGAGCTTGCCTGTAAACTCCCTGAAGACAGAGCTTTGAGCTGTGATCATCCCATCACTTCTGCTAAAAACCCCAAACAGAATGGCTTACCTGGATTTGATAAAGTATCCTTCACCCAACTTTTCATGTTGGGTAGCCATTTTTGAGCAGGTGTGTCATGGGATTGGAGCTCACTCGCAGAGCAGCAGGGTGGCCTACTAGAGAGGCAAGCATAAGACCAGGAGTCCAAACTTGCCTGCCACTTACCAGGTATGTAACTGTGGACAGATGACTCACCCCAAAGACCACAGGAACCTGACCCAGAATGTCTGCTCTGAGAGTAAATTAGAGGGGACGAATAAACTGCATGTCAAGTTCCAGTTTCAATGTCCCAGTGGTGGCGTCTGCAATGACTGAGGTTACGTGGGGACTCCAGACAAAGAGCATGAGACCAGTTCTCAAAAACCACCAGATTCGAAAGTTGGGCAGCAACAAGAGGCCATGGATTTGCCATCCTCAGACTCCATGACCTTCAAGGTCTAAAATCACTGGATTTGGGGAGGTTTTGTGATGTTCCTCTGGGAACTCAAACCCTAAAAGTGTATGAGGTTGCTCTGGAATGAACAACCAAACAACAAGCAAATGCTCTTCCGGCTGATGAGGAGGAGGGGCGAGGGAGGAAGACCTGGTATTAAAATCGGTCATTTTAGGAACTTCCCTGGAGGCCCAGTGATTAAGACTCCCATCTTCCACTGCAGGGAGTATGGGTTCGATCCTGGTTGGGGAGTTAAGATCCCAGAGGCTTCATGGCAAAAAAAAAAAAAAAACATAAAACAAGCAATATTTTAACAAATTCAATAAATTTTTTTTAATGGTCCACATCAAAAAAAAAAAACTTAAAAAAAATACAATCTGTCATTTTAAAATATGCAAGCATTCACGATTTTCTTCAAGAAACTACACAAAATTCATAGCAGTTTTTAAGTTTGTACTCCTTTGATTTTAAGTGTTCTGGCCTCTGAAAGCAAATGCGGACAAAGCACAGCAGTGATGAAGCCATTCACCAGGACGGGCGCCCTGCAAAGGCACGGGTGCAGCTCTGCCCATCCCAGCTGTGAGACTCGGCCTCCTCAGCCTCCCGGGTTCTTTTTCTGAGAACAGCAGTAGTCCCCGCACCCGCCACATGGGAGACACTGAAGGCGTCTCCCTGTGTGAAGCACCGTGCCTGGCACACGGGCATAAGCAATGGACGTTGCTGCTCCTGTTACCACCACTGTCAAGATTACTGCCGTGCAATTAGCAGCGCACATCAACCTGCATGTTATTAGTGCAAAACAATTTTCTAAAGCCAAAAATACTTAGCACAGAACTAAGAAAGAAAAGGAACGTCGGCCAGTCCCACCCATGTAAGCCTTACAACAACTTGCTACCTTTTTTTTTTTTTTGGTGTCTGCTTTTAATGCCAGCTGAGGAACAGTTTTCCCTGCCTCTTCCAATTCTGTGGTATACTTATGAAGCAATAGGTGTTTAAGCAAAGACACACACATGCCCAGGCTGGTTTATCGAAAGGAACTGATCTGATAGAAATGAACGCCCTGTCCTTTCAGGCAGAAACAAAGGAGTTTTTCCATGGGGTGAGCTCAGACCTTGTTTAATGGAGCTTCACAGAAATAGAGCAAATTAAAATGACAGTATTTCCCAACAGCTCACAGGATAAGCCAACAAGGACAGGTCATGCCTGGAAACAAGCTCAGGTCAGCCCTTGACAGTGGGAAGAAGTCATGAATCCAAATACCAAGGAAGTTTTTCAACCTGGAAGGCAGAACTGCCTATACTCATCCCAACTAGCAAAGGGTTCTGCTTTTTCCAACAACTCTGTAATGCCCCAGTCCACTCTACAGCAGAAATATACCCATCGGATTACAATACCTGCTTAAAATAGACACTCAGTCCCATGTGAACTGAATGAATAAACCAAATGAACAGAGTTGGATATAAACAGGATTCAAAGATAAAAAACAGATTTTGCACAGTACACATTATCAGGTTTGAAGCCCACCCTCTCAAGGCAGCTAACCTCTCTAACAATCCTCTGTGTTGGAGCAAAATTTCCCACATTTGCTATGGAAGCAGCGGCTAAAGCAGTTGGCAGGCAGGCTGGTCCATCGGCAGCAGCCAGTGCTAACAGAACTGGGGCAGGAGCACTGTCTGCCCTGCATTATACGTGTGTGTACACATTGTTTCCCAGTTGCCACTATAGGTGGCTGACTCCTAGAACTTGAGCCAGTAACTCTTCGGCATAGCTAGGGCAAATATAACCAGACTAGAATTTGAACAAACAGAATTACACTAAAGTTGGCAAAAAATCAAGTTGTTCCCTGAAAGATTCAATTATATTAAAAATGTGAATGGGAAATCATCCAAGTGACTTTATTACCAGACTGTCATAATGTTGTATTTCCTATCTAGAAGTGTATCTACAACACAATACATCAAGGATGTTGTTCAAGTTTTTATACACACATCCTTAAGAATTCTTAATACAATAAAAAGTAGGTATCAATTTAATAAAGTGACCCCTTTTAAGGTTGATTACCTATACATGATGGAGAAGGCATGGCACCCTATTCTGGTACTCTTGCCTGGAAAATCCCATGGATGGAGGAGCCTGGTAGGCTGCAGTCCATGGAATCGCCAAGAGTCAGACCCGACTGAGCAACTTCACTTTCACTTTTCACTTTCATGCATTGGAGAAGGAAATGGCAACCCACTCCAGTGTTCTTGCCTGGAGAATCCCAGGGACGGGGGAGCCTGGTGGGCTGCCGTCTATGGGGTCGCACAGAGTCGGACACGACTGATGCAACGCAGCAGCAGCAGCAGCACCAACACATAAAATACATATGTTTAGGTGTGTGTGTAATTCCCTGGCGGTCCCACGGTTAGCACTTTGTGCATCCACTGCAAGGGGAATGCGTTCAATTCCCGGTCGGAGAATTCCCCAAGACAAGTAGCGTGACCAAAAAAGTAAAATAAAGTTTCTTAAAAAATATAGATATAAAATGTCTTAAGTACCTAAATGTTAGCAATTAAACAATAAACAGATTAAAATTTTCCAAAATACCAGGTAATTAATAAATGGATGCTATAAATTGGACAAGTTTAATACTTTCTTAACCTGTTTCTTTTCTTGGCCTCTGCCATACATCAACATGAATCAGACACAGGTATACATATGTCACCTCCCTCCTGAACCCCCAACTTGTTTTTTAAAATTGATTTCTCTGTATTTCCTTTTATTTAAAATGCCTATTTATAGATATTTTTCTTAAAAAAGGATAATAAAATCAAGAGCTAAACTCCCAAAGAAAGAAAAATTTCATTCTGTATCATGAGTACCTTCTTAAACAGCTAAAATCACTTTTGTTTCAAATCATTTTCTACCAAAATATGACAGATGTACAGTGATGTTGAAAATTTCACTAACCTAATTCCAAAATTTTTCATGGGACATCATTTTATTCCACTGTGAAGTCATGATTCAAAATAAAAGGAAGCCATTTTGCTTAAACTATTAAAATAAACCCTGCTCATTTTTCTTGTGTCTACTCTGAACTGCAGGTTGCAGAAAGTCATTTGGAAACTACTATACATATACCGAAGCTACTATTAAGCATCTTAGGTTACTTCAATGGTAGAAAGTATCACTATTCAAACCTCAGGTTTATTTTAATAGGTAAAACTTCTTCTAAATATTAACATTTCTATAATGTAAGTTCTAGAAGGGAGATAGGGGGGAATTCTTTTTGATATTTCAGTAATATGGAAATCAGGTTGCAAATGAAATCCGCCTTCACAGCAATGTTCAAATAACACTACAAGCCTGAAGCAGTAGAGTTCCTTCCCATCATCAAAAAGTAATTTCAAAGCATGCAGTTTAAGTAGAAGCGCCCTGCAGAGCCTTGCTGTGCCTGACCATCAAAGGTCCAGCATCACCCGCACCACCTGGGGTCCTGTCTGAAGTGGAGACTCTTGGCCCACCTTGGACCCGCTGAATCAGAACCTGCACTTTCACAAGATCCCCAGTGTGCAGGTGAGCTGAAGAAGCGCTGCTCTACAGGAGCATGGCATTTTGAAAACACAGTAAACTCCGAAACAAGAGAAGCCACCACAAAGACAATGCCTCATACTGCAGCTAAAGAAAGCCCATGAGAGACAATAAAGACCCAGCACAGCCAATAATAAATAAAACTTTTTCTTTAAAAGAAAAAAAAATTAAACCCACCGGTGGAAAAATGTAATAAAGTATCAGCAGCAAAACAGTATAACTCATCAAACAGGATCACTCCCACATGTGGCAGTGATGAAATCCCAACACTCTTCCTATAACATCCCACCGACAAAATGTGTACACCAAAAATCAGGGGTCAGAAATTATCCTCAATCACAACCTAGGACTGTCCTCAGAAAACAGGAAGTGTGATTACATAAAAGTGGATAATCATTGCACTTCCAAGTTTAAGGGAACCTTCGGGTTAATTTTGTAGTCTCTAAGTAAGAAAATTGATATGCAGGGTTACAAAAAATGATTGCTGACCTGGAATTGAGTTATGATTGAATAATTCTCTATCCCTCTCAGTCCAAATTCCAGTGGCATCTTTGCCTCCCTCCTCTCACGTTGTATCAAAAGAAGCATCCATGTCTCTTGCATTAGCCCTTTCTATTCCCACTGATATCTTAGTTAGATGCTCATCACTCACTGTCTAAAACAACATACTTCCCCTGGGTCCTCTGGCTAATCCCTGCAACTGAGATCCCCTACAGGGCCCTGCCCACAGTCTTGCTCAGATAGCATCAGGAATCCCATCTGCCCCAAACTTCACAAGATCCCATTTCTTAGGGAATAAGGGAGAAAAGGCCAAGCTACACATGCAGCCTGCCACACAGGTAGGTCTCTCCCACCTCAACTTCCAGGACACCAACTGCCCATTCTGTGCACTGGGCCACCTGTCATATGTAGATCACAATACCCTGCAGATTCCTCATTGCTCAGACTTGTCTCCTGACCTGTAACATTTTCTCTATAAATCCACTACAGTAAGGAAAATACGTACAAATAAAAAACACAACTGGGAGGTCACCAATACACAGTGTGCATGCATGCTCAGCCATGCCCCACTTCTTGGACTGTAGCCTCCGGGACTCTTCTGTCCATGAGATTTTCCAGGCAAGAATAATGGAATGGGTTGCCATTACATCTCCAGTTGGTAAGTGGATTTTTTTTTTACCAATGAGCCACTTTGGCTAAGACCCACTTACACTGTATGAATAAGCATTTGTGCAAATTTCAACCTTCATCCAAAAACGTGTGATCTTAATTACTTAGTAAAGATTGAGTATCTTTGAGAGATTTGTATAAAGAAAAATGCAGTAATTACTTCACTAAAAAGCATATCATTAATATATCAATTACATCTCAAAGGTAGGACAGAACTTCTGTAAACAGGATAATAGAAATGATCCAAAATGAGGAGTAAAAGAGAGTCAAAATATTTGATGATTCAAAGATTTACTCTAAAACACTTAAGAAAAAAACCATCTATTCCTATATGGTTCTCTGGTCTGTATTCTCATTAGAGCAAAGGAAGATGCAATAAATACCTTTAGCAAAAACAAACATTCAGCAGATGGAATTCGAACTTTAAAATATGGCCTCGACATGTTCATTTAGCTACCAAAATTACTTCTCTTTCATACCCAGGTGATAGGAAAGTGAAATCCACTTAGACAGCAAATGAACTGCTGGCAGAACCAGGCGGCACACCAAAGAAGCCGACACATTCCCTTGGATTCAAAATATAGTCATCCCAGCATCTCATTTTCATCCTACCATAGCCTTATCTAATTCTTTGATTTTCTCTTTACTTTGATGAAGCTCTTAATTATAAACAAACAAAAAAATCCATTAACTCTCCACCCTCAACAAATAACATTTGGGTTTTACCTTAGCATGTTTAATGTTTTTCTAACTGTAGGGTACACTTTAATTTTGTACCTTTTTTCACTTAACCTAGTATAACCTTTTTTCACTTTACTATAAAGCCTTTATATTCATTTAAAGGCTACATACTATTTCTTCTAATGAATAAACTGTGGCTTACATAATGATTTTCCTGATGTTAGACCTTTGAAGTCATGCTGAGGATTTCAGAATTTAAATAATGCTGGCTGAATATCCTCACCCATGATTTTAATTTCCTAGGGATAAACAATATCTCAGAGGACAATATTCCAGGAACTGAATGAAAGAGTAGGAACATTTTTGCAGATCTTCATAATCTTGCCAAATTGCTTTTCGAAGGAAATATACAGTTGCACAAAAGCACCAGCAATAACATGATGATCCAAACACAGAGGGTCACTGTGACTTTGGAGCATTGAGTATGTTATGCAGTTTTGTTTTACCAATTTAATAAGATAAATGGTAATTTAATTTGTGAGTCTGTGAATAGCAGGTTTATTCAATGTTTTTCCATGGTTTTTTACTAGTTGATTCTCTCCTTTTAAACTGCTCATTTGAGTCCTTTGGCCAACCATCCACTGGGCTCTTAATATTCTTGTCTTTAGTTTGATGGCTTCAAAGTGCCCCGTAAGCGCCTTGCATTTTCAATGAGAAGCTTTCGTGTTAGACAAAGAATAATAGGGACTTAATTCTACCACTGCAGTTGGATGAATGTTCAGAAGTAAACAACACATCGCTGCTCCCAGGGAGGACTCCCACCTCTTTGCTTTAAACCAGTGGCTCTCCAGTTTACTTAACACAGCCCACATTTCTCAGCCATTACTACTTCTCAACAGAAAACAAGCTCAATGACAAAAATGCACTGTCACTGTGTGAACAAATTGAGCATGAAAATATGTAGCTATTTAAATAGGGTCATGGGTGGTTCACGCTTGAACAGTAAAGCATACCTAGCTTAAATTCTCAATATTAAAAAATTATAATCCTTCAATGCTGTTGATAATAAAGTACACCACTACACCCTGTAGATCTGGCCAAAGAATTCACAGCAAACCTTTGATGCAGAGCTCCTAAGACCAAGGCTAAGGTTTAAGACAAAATTATCCCCCAAAATTACTTGAATAGACCACACAATACAGCGTGCGTGGTGTTTTGAGTACTGCGTTCTCTCTCACAAAGGCCAGTTCGCCTGTGGTGCCAGTGCTGCCAGGTTTTCCTGTGGTGTTGGCAGAGACTGCACTTTCTTTGGTTGAATACAAGAAGTGTGGTAAATACAAGTCTGACTTGTTCAAGAGAATGCTGCATGGAAAATATATATATACTATTAATTATTTTTAAGCAAACATTTACAGTTAAGTTAGCATAAGTTAAATACACATGACCCAATGACACTGTAAATGGATAATGATGATGTCAAATGAACTAATTTGTCATTTAAAAGCAGCCATTGAAAACCACAACCAACTCAAAGACCACACTGACTTATGATGGTAAAACAGTTTTACCTGAATTAAAATCAACTGCATGTACGTACCTGTCACTGTTTTGCAATCCTGCCAAATGTAATACTGACATCCAGACATTAAAATACTGAACTCAAATCACGCACTAATTTTTCATTTACAGATACCAAATTTCAGTAATTCAAATGTTTACTTAGTTTAAAAAAAAAATAAAAGTATATGAAATGGAAAAACCCAAGAGATACTCTGTATCAGCATTTCAGGCTTGTCAGAAGTTATGCTTTGAAGATAAGTACCAACCAGATAAAGGAAACATACTTTGAGGAAAAAGTGGAGCAATTTTAACTCCAAAATCCCTTTCCTCTGGAGACGGGTACAACACAGAAAGAAGTACCATAGTACCCAGATGTTCAAGGTTATGCGACAGAGAACTTGCTCAAAATACGGCAATACTCTAACCTTTATGTGCCGTTAGATAAAGACTGATCAGCAAAAAAAAGAACAAATTCTTCATAGGATCAAGACTGGACAGACAATGGAACACAAGGTTGCCAGTTAAAGGTAACCCTTTGTTCAGAAAATGTATCATAAGGGGAAATATTGGATGTACTTGTGGGAGCATGAAGAAATTTGGGTGCAAATAAGAAGGAAACAAAATAGACAAAGCCCTGCTAAGAGCATTTGCCACTTACTGTCCACAGAAAACAAAGATAGATAGATAAATATACAAAAAAGATCTTCATGACCCAGATAATCACGATGGTGTGATTACTCACCTAGAGCCAGATATCCTGGAATGTGAAGTCAAATGGGCCTTAGGAAGCATCACTATGAACAAAGCTAGTGGAGGTGATGGAATTCCAGTTGAGCCATTTCAAATCCTAAAAGATGATGCTGTGAAAAGTGTTGCACTCAATATACCAGCAAATCTGGAAAACTCAGCAGTGGCCACAGGACTGGAAAAGGTCAGTTTTCATTCCAATCCCAAAGAAAGGCTATGCCAAAGAATGCTCAAACTACTACACAATTGCACTTATCTCACATGCTAGCAAAGTAATGCTCAAAATTCTCCAAGCCAGGCTTCAATAGTATATGAACCATGAACTTCCAGATGTTCAAGCTGGATTTATAAAAGGCAGAGGAACCAGAGATCAAATTGCCAAAATCCGTTGGATCATCAAAAAACCAAGAGAGTTCCAGAAAAACATCTACTTCTGCTTTATTGACTATACCAAAGCCTTTGATTGTGTGGAAAATTGTTCAAGAGATGGGAAATACCAGTCCACCTTACCTGCCTCCTGAGAAATCTGTATGCAGGTCAAGAAGCAACAGTTAGAACTGGACATGGAACAACAGACTGGTTCCAAATTGGGAAAGGAGTACGTCAAGGCTGTATATTGTCACCCTGCTTATTTAACTTGTATGCAGAGTACAAATGCTGGGCTAAATGAAGCACAAGCTGAAATCAAGATTGCCTGGAGAAGCATCAATTACCTCACATATGCAGATAACACCACCCTTATGGCAGAAAGTGAAGAAGAACTAAAGAGCCTCTTGATGAAAGAGGAGAGTGAAAGTTGGCTTAAAACTTTAAGCTGGCTTAAAACTCAACATTCAGAAAACTAAGATCATGGCATCTGGTCCCCTCACTTTATGGCAAATAGATAGGAAAACAATGGAAACAGTGACAGACTGTATTTTGCGGGGCTCCAAAATCACTGCAGATGGTGACTACAGCCATGAAATTAAAAGACGCTTGCTAAAAATAAATAAATAAATAAAATTAAAGACTCTTCCTCCTTGAAAGAAAAGCTATGACCAACCTAGACAGCATATTAAAAAGCAGAGACATTACTTTACCAACAAATGTCCATCTAGTCAAAGCTATGGTTTTTCCAGTAGTCATGTATGGATTTGAGAGTTGGGCTATAAAGAAAGCTGAGCGCCAAAGAATTGATGCTTTTGAACTATGGTGTTGGAGAAGACTCTTGAGAGTCCCTTGGACTGCAAGGAGATCCAACCAGTCCATCCTAAAGGAAATCAGTCCTGAATATTCATTGGAAGGACTGATGTTGAAGCTGAAACTCCAATACTTTGGCCACCTGATGCGAAGAGCTGACTCATTTGAAATGACCGTGATGCTAGGAAAGATTGAAGGCAGGAGGAGAAGGGGACAACAGAGGATGAGATGGTTGGATGGCATCACTGACTCAATGGACATGAGTTCGAGTAATATATACACATATATCAACCTCTCTTATTTTTAACCACAAATTTGTGCAGAATCAAGACATAAGGGAAACCTCCCGGTATGACTCTAGAATTCTAAAAGCATGTCATAAGAACTCTCGACTTGCCTCTGAAGAAGCAGTAAGAAAAGTTATCATTCTCAGTTTCACTCTTTGTAATTAATAACACTTTGTTCTTTAACAAAATTAATGTAGCTCATTGAAGAAATGTTGGAAAAGTATGAAGAAAATCAAATTCACCCATAATTTGGACCAAACAGGAATTCATCAGTCAGACCCTTAAGACTCCTGGAAGAAAGTGAGAATGCAGTTGTGGAACTAGTAATAACAATACAAGGGACTAAGCAGATACCATCTCTAGACTTAAATTTGAAAAGTCCAAGAAAACACACATTACACACCTGAAAGAGATCACCGCTTTTGCAGCACTCAAGACACTAAAGCATGACAATCTGAGAAAGATGAATCAGCATTATCCAAAGCAATTAATCTGACTAACTGGGTAGTTCCATTTTTAAAACAGTTTATCTAAAAACTGGAGGGGCAGGCCCATGGCCAAGAAGGAAACAAAAATGTGGTATGAACCACAAAGAACTCTGTCAGAAAGATAAACCCCAGAATTAGCTGAAGTGCAGGAACAATTTTTTTTTAAGAAACTAAAGGAGGAAAGTAAGATCCTAAGCTATATTTGGAGCTTGAAAGAGGCAGGCTACAGGGTGGAGAGTGTAGGCTACTACTAACCAATTGTATTTCTTATTGGTCTTTTATAACAGAAGAATTTCAAGCTAAAAAAGGAACAAGAAAATCAGTAGCCTCTCTTTCACTCCAAAATAATAAAAATAATAAACTAAGAACATTTCCAAAGCATTTTCAGTAATTTTGTGCTATTTCCCCCACATTAGAACCTTCATCTGCTTGGAGGCAGGTACAAATTCCTCTGCTGGACAATAAGCCCCTTCCCTCCAAGGTCAGTCCCTCTTCCCCTAGAGGATTCACCCAAATCCATCTCCAACGTCATCTTCTCTGGATGGGCTCTTACTTGCCATCAGACCAAGAAGAACAAAGGTGACCTTCCCTGGGTCCCATGACACATGGGACCTGGGTCTCTACCCCATTTCCCACTCTTGCTGATGCTGTTTCCCACCAGACTGAGGGTCTAAGTGGACATTTCATATCACTAACACCATAAACTCAGTAAGAGATGTTCATTTCTTAATCAATCAACTAATGACTGAATCCCTGAAGAATGGTCATGAGACCAGGAAAAAGATCAGAAAATGAAGATAAGCAGTGCTGCCTCCCCAAGGACATGGAGACCAGTTAGGCTCTGAGTTAAAGCTTTATTCTCCAACATCCTTCCAAGGGAGGGAGTGCCCTGCCCTTCAAAAAAAGAAAAATCTGCAACTCAGTGGCTGACTTGTCTGAGCTAAGAAATGGTTCCAAACCCCATGTCCACATGTCTCTAAAGCTTCTCCCATCTCCCTTAGATTCCAGTGAACTCTGGACACCTGAAAGGGGCAGGGACGCTATGACCTACCCTGGGACCACTCAGGCCAGGTACATGAAACTAGCGTCGTTTTTTCCTACTACAGCCATCAAAAGTCAACAAGGTACTTTAAAAATTTCCCAAATTACTATTATTACATTAAACAGTGAAACCGTGAACAAATAGTAAATGTCCTTGAGTGTCGAACCTCATCAAAACCACACTCAGAAACAAGAGCTAGCAACTTCCAACATGGAGATCAAAGTACGTTTTCACTATTGAACCCAAACCTGAAACAAAATTCACCGGGCTCACAGCCAACATGTGTGGCTTTGGACAGTACATGTAAGCTTGTGGGTCTCCTGGTGTCCCCCATAAGTGGGCAGGGAGGGATAGAGGAAGGGAGGGAGCACCAGGTAACCTCCAGGTCTGACTCGCAGTCTGTTTGATTGTACACCCCTTGGCCAAGGACAAATGTAAGACAGCAGCTGGTTCGGAGTCACTTGTCTGGCAAACAGCAATCTCTCTGTGCTGCCTGATTCTCATGTTGGGTTCTTAGCTTCCAGATCTTGATGTCACGGATGGAGGTGAAGAGACTTGTCTGTCTTGCTGAATGATAAGCAACATGAATTGCCAAGGATGAAAATGAAGCAGGTATCAGGCCAACAGAACTTTTCCAGTAAGTCTTTAACCCTTTGAACTGGCTGCTGTGAGCAGTGCTGAATGTGTCACCACAGATGTGATCCCTGGGCAAACATCTGGTGAACAAAGTCTCTCTGCAGTGCTCAGAAGGCCTACATACTTAGAAGCCATCTCTTAGGACCCACAGTTACCCCACATTCTATCAGTTACACAGGTAATCGCATGTATGCTGAACTGATGTAAATGACAAATCATATTTTCAATGAAGAACTTGCTGTTTAAACAACCTAGTGTGGTTTTTTCCCTCTTAGTGCATTCTGTTTAAAAATGCATCTCCTTTCCCTTAAAATGCATCTCCATTCTCTTAAAATGAGGCAGATAAACCAGGATTTTTGCTCACGAGGGATGGTTAATCGTCAATAATAGTTAATGATCACAACTGACAGACTCTGACTCAGAATACCCTCGCGTCCTACAGCATATACAATATATGTAATCAATCAAGATTAATATGGATAAAGTTTGGAAAAGGAAACGGCAACCCACTCCAGTATTCTTGCCCGGAGAATCCCATGGACAGAGGAACCTGGTGAGCTACAGTCCATGGGGTTGCAAAGACTCAGACACAACTGAGCGACTGAACAACAACAAACATAAAAGTAAGATATGGAGCTAGACTGAAAATTTAAATTTTTTGCTTCCCAGTCCAGAGTTCTTTTTACCAGAATACTATAGCTCTGTGACTTTTGGACAAGGCTTTTGCCTTTTCTGAGTCTCTGTCATTATTAAATGTAATGGTTTAACACTACCCAAGCCTACTCATCGAGCTGTTTTGACACAACACATTCACATAACAGTACAATATAAAATATACATATAAGATATTCTGTCCTTGAAAAATAATAAAAATTGAAATATCAAAACATTAAAAAAATATATGGATACAGTTACAGTCACCACCCATACAACATAAAGCAACTATGTGTAAATCATTCTCTTCTGAATTTGCTATAAAAACCCATGGAATTCACTTCTATGAAGTGACATGTAGACAATGAAAGCAAGAGGAAATGCTCATTGTAACATTTCAATCACGTCATGCAAAACTGCAAATACTATCCAGATGAGATCACACCTGAAAAAACCCAACACAGCTCTCTCACTTGGCATTTTCAAGAAGATGTGCTTATTTCAGAGAAATCCCTATATGGGGCAAATTCCTCCGTGGTTTTCCTGGGTCCCTGTCTTCTTGGACGCCTTGTAACTGAGGATCCAGATGCTTAGAAATGAATGAATGATGACACTGATGCCACCGAGTGACACATGTAATCAACACTAGCCGTCACACTCTGTGTCTTCTCTCCATCAATCTCTTTGAATGGGAGATGCCTTATACCTATTGGCTATCCCCATGGAAACACTGTGAAGTTTGTTTTGAATCTACATCTTTTACATGAATGGTTTTAAAGTTGCTGACACATATTTATTTTGCCCTTGACCTAACCTAAACTCAAAAACCAATCACCAAATAAGTCCCTGGTTTCCCATTTCTTCCCAAAAAGTTGGATGCTATTCAACAATGGGAGTGTGGGTACAACTTGTTAGGTGCTTGGTGGACATGATGGATACTGTCTATAAGTCCAAGTACTGCTCTATGGGAGAACTCTTGGTCAACAGCCTTCTCAGTACATTTTTTGAAATGATGAAGACTGTAAGATAACAATTTACATGATAAGGTACACAAGCATTTCCCTTGCACTACTAATAAAATTTTATGGCATTTTTTTTCTGGAGATAAACATCTAATTATTACAAGCCTATAATCAGAAAGAGGTCATATGAGTACTTTCCTAAAGAATTGTTATCTTGGAGGTCATCAAGAATCATAATAGGAGGAAATCCTGCTCTGCTGTTAAAACTCTACTGGGATTCATTAATAAAACCATTGCTAAGTGGAAATGGAGTTGCCTTTGGTCCCCTGCCTAGTTTATCCCCAGAAACAGAACACCCCTTCTTTTCTCCTGCCGTAGATTTTACAGAAGTGGTATCCTTCTTTTAAAAATAAAAAAGGAGAGAGCTGCAATTCAAAATGCTGTTATTTTTCTGTTCTCCTTCTCTGGGTAAAACAGGACTTCTAAACTAACAAAGAACAATCATCTGTGCAGGTGAGAAATACAATACACTGTAATAAGGAAATACTGAAAATCAACCCCTAGGATGCCACACAGTAAAAGGAGCTGAAGTTCAATGTTACGGCTAAATTGCAAGATATTTCACACAGCTGTGAGGGGAAACATAAAAGCGACTGGGGATTTCCTGTATTTGAAGGGAAGTACTTCCGTTTACTCTGTACTTTTCTTGAACTTGGTGGGGCAGATGCCTCTCCCATCCCAGGCTTCCCAGTCCCAGCACAGCATCCAAGTGAAGCTCTGCCCCTTCAGGGACCGGGGGCACCCCCCGCCCAGCTCCCTGAGTGCCTGCATCTGCAGAGGCCCACAGGAGCATCAACCTAGGAATCTGGGTGACACCGCGAGGCTGCCCAGCTACAGACGCTGTGGGTCGGGGCAGAACGCCCCCTGCAGAGGCAGCTGTGCT
>NW_011495023.1:880266-901286 GCF_000754665.1 Bison bison bison | reverse complement strand
TCTTCCGATCTGCTGTGCTACTCACTCCCCCTCTGACCTCGGGCTCAGGATGAGCTGCGGTGCTTCGCTGGGGAAACTGGTATTTCCTGTCTGCTCTCCAGTCACTTCCCATTCTTTTTTATTGGTTTCTGGTGGTTTCCACATTGGGCGGGGGTGAGGCGGGGGAAAAAAAAGTGGGGGGAGGGAAATAAAGAGGCCCACCAGATTTTGGCTTTCTTTCACAGCTAGTACTTGATGCAAAAGGAAAACTGGTAGGTGAGGACCCCTAAAACCAAGAGCCTACAACAGAATGTTTAAACAAAGTTAGATCTGATTCTCTAAATTGATCATGCCTTTTCCTATAAGACATTTAACTTTAGTTCTTTGAATAAACAAGGCTTTCTGGGAGTAAAAGTAGGACAGAAATTAATGATTTCTCAGCACAGTCCATACTCCGTGTATAAAACACACAAAGCATCACCCCTGGCCTGGAGCTCACGGTTCTGTGGAGGAAAGAGGGCTCCTGAACCCAGGGGAGCACACGAGCTGCTCTGAACACCTAGGACCGAACTACACGGTCCCAGCAAGACAGCAGTAAGGATGATTTTTAACTTATTAGAAAAACAGAACTTTATGATTAATGGAATTCTCTCTTCACAGTGCTTAAGCACTCTAAAAGGTGATACCTAAATCTGGCACCTATGAGAAATTGTGAAATGTTTGCCACACTTTTTAGATATTTTTAACTTGTAAAACGCAGAGTAAGGGAATACACTTTAACTCCACTATTTACCACATAATTGTCCTTCAAATATCATCCTAACTTGCTTCTGGACCCAACTGCATCCTAGCAGAAGTCTCCTACAAATTGCAGAGGCCCGATTTAAGGTCAGGGTGTAACCCAAGCCCACTCTGATCAAGCAGCTTGAGAAGACCCGCCCATCTGAAGATCCTGAGAGGGCCTAGGGGAGGAGAGGCAACACCCAGCTCCTTCACTGGGTGCTGGAGATATTTAGAAAGGCTGCGATGGAGTCTGGAATCCCTAGTACCCTCTGAGGTACTCAGCCAACACTGGGGCACAGAGAAAGGTCTTCTTTGAGGAGCTCCATCTTCCATAATCTCCAGAGTTGAGATGAGCTCTGCATCTGTTCTTTATAACTAACTGCAATTCTCACAATGATGTCCACATACCTAAGAGCTGGCCACTCCACTTCCAGATACTCAGATCTTCAGTACTAGCAATTATGCCCCAAACACTTCAGTCCTGCCACTTTTACCCAATGACTTACACACAAAGGTTTCCTCCTACATGCCAACTATATTCAAGAAGGACTTACAGTAAGTATTTTTTAAACTTTTTATATTGGAGTATAGATGACTAACAATGTGCTAGTTTCAGGTGTACAGCAAAGTGATTCTGTTATACATATGTGTGCATGCTCAGTCACTTCAGCTGTGCTCTTTGCAACCCTATGGACTATAGCCCACCATGCTCCTCTGTCCACTGGAGTCTCCAGGCAAGAATACTAGAGAAGGTAGCTATGCCCTCCTCCAGGGGTTCTTCCCAACACAGGGACTGAACCCCCAACTCCTGCATTGCAGGTGGATTCTTTACCACTGAGCCACCAGGGAAGCCCTCAGTTATACATATACATTTCAATTTTTTTAAACTAGGTTTTACTAGGTTTTAGGTTATTACAGCGGAGAAGGCAATGGCACCCCACTCCAGTACTCTTGCCTGGAAAATCCCATGGGTGGAGGAGCCTGGTAGGCTGCAGTCCATGGGGTCGCTAAGAGTCGGACATGACTGAGCGACTTCACTTTCACTTTTCACTTTCATGCATTGGAGAAGGAAATGGCAACCCACTCCAGTGTTCTTGCCTGGAGAATCCCAGGGACGAGGGAGCCTGGTGGGCTGCCGTCTATGGGGTCACACACAGTTGGACACGACTGAAGTGACTTAGCAGCAGCAGCAGGTTATTACAGAGTACTGAGCAGAGTTCCCTGTGCTATACAGTAGGTCCTTGTTGGTTATCTATTTTAAATATAGAAGCTTTTACATTTAAACTTTAGCTTAAAATATTTTTTAAATACCATTTTTATCAATGTGCTGAAATTGAAACCTTGATTGGGTCAAGTTGAATTTATTTTCATCCAAGGGACAATAGTTAAAACGCATTAATCTGGGTCTGATGTGACTCCCACCTAGAAATTTTGGTTTCTAAATATTTTCTGTAAGGTACATTTATTTGAACTTTCAGATATTTGATTTCAGTTTTAATGTGGAATAATTGCCTCAGGGTGTATACTATTTGAGACTATAATAAGTCCTCTAGCCCATTTAAGAAGAGAAGGAAATGGCAACCCACTCCAGTATTCTTGCCTAGAGAATCCCAGGGACAGGGGAGCCTGGTGGGCTGCTATCTATGGGGTCCACAGAGTCGGACACGACTGAAGCAACGCAGCAGCAGCGGCAGCAGCACATTTAAAATAAAAAGAGTATATAGTTTTCATTTATCACAAATATATATAACCACATTATAAAAATTTTAGAATAAAAAAAGGGAAAACCACCCTATTTCATCACTCTAAAACAAATACTGCTGTTGGTCTAGTATGTTTCCAAATCATCTAATGCCTTCCTTTAACTATTTGCAAGCAAATTCTGTATAAAATATGCATCTTATAAGTGGTTTCTGAAACAGCTACAGTTTTTATAACCATCATTCTAATATTTAAAGTAGGCAATAAATAAATAAAAATTAAATAAAACACTAGTTCCCTTCAAGACAGCCAGAGAAAACAACTCAAGAGTCTTAGGATGTTTTGCTTTGTCCTAAGAAGATCTGAATAACAAAAGAGCAAGTGTAAGTGGAGATGAGCATTCTCCTGGTATTTTCAAATATTTTTTTAAAAAGATTTTCTTCCCTTTTCTTTTCCTATGTCTCTATCTAACCTTGTGGAACTGGAAATGTATCTTGAACTTTCCCACACATGAACATAACTGTTCATGGGCATTGAAACCCTCTTAATCAATGCATTTCAGTAGTAATAATTCCTAGTATTTATTCTTCTCAATCTTCACCTCAACATCCTCTTTGAAAAACTGGTGCCAGAAATCCAATCACCAACTAAGCTTCTTCACTGCCCTAAAACTATTGGAAATGGTTTAAGTGGATATTGGAGTTTATTTAAATTCATTTATGGGAATATTAAAGTGCTTCATACTAGAAAATAATTGCTAGAGCTTCATAAAAATGTCACTAATCATTCAGTCCACACAGTGAAGCTACCTGGAACATTAGGTGACACTTTTACTTAAATACACAAAAGAAAAATGATTTCATACTTTTAAACATGAATGGTTTTAGCGGATATATGAATACTTGTAACTGATTAATGGTTTTGTACAGCAGAAACTAACAACATTGTAAAGCAATTATCCTCCAACCAAAAAAAAAAAAAGTTTAATAAATGTTTTTTCTAATGTCAAATGACCTCAACCTCCCAAACTAGCACAAGTATCACATAGTCATATTTTGAAAGCCAGACATCTAAATTTTTGATTTAACAGTTTTCTTCTTATTTCCTTAACTTTGCACTTTGAAATTCACACTCCAGTAGCAGCTTGGGATGAGACTTCCCCAGTGGTTCAGTGTGAGGAATCCACCTGCAATGCAGGAGTCGGAGAAGACGCAGATTCAATCTTTGGGTCAGGAAAATCCCCTGGAAGAGGAAATGGCAACCCACTCCAGTATTCTTGCCTGGAGAATCCCCATGGACAGAGGAACCCAGTGGCCTACAGTCCTTAGGGTTGCAAAGAGTCAGACACGACTAAAGCGACTTAGCACGCATGCACGCAGCAGCTTGGGGTAACCCAACCGACTTTTTCTGGCAACCATTTTTTAATTCTGGCCAAAGTTTTGACCCATAATCACTGAACTGAATGTAGCCAAGTGATGCTAGAGCATTGATTGTATGCTGGAAGAGCCCAAGTCAACACACAACACTCCAACGGTCTGAGTGATGTGAGTCTCACGAGGGAAGGGCAAGTGGGCTCTGACAGTCTGAAAGGCACTAGAACCACCACCCCCTGAGAGGACTGGCCACCAGTTTTATGAATGGCAGTTGGAAGTAACGAGAGTCAGAGGCATCCTGTTGTATCTGGGGATTAGAAAGGAACAGAGGTGCCTGCCAGTGTCTAATGGTATAGGAGAGCCACACACAGATTCTTATCCCATTCAAGTAACAAGCCCAAAAGATCCACTTAAAATCTACCCATTTCTGACACTCACTGCCTTGTTAGAAACTTAAAAATGGGCTTTAGGATTTTATGTCTATTTCTTTTTCCAACATGTACATATAGATTTGCTTTCAGAAGTCCAAAGATGTCATGCAGACTTCAGTGAAAATGTGACTGCTGTGCATCATTATATCAGGAGAATCAAACACCCGGAAGTGGGACACACAGCTTCAAGGCTTGTAAAGAGTTCTCCAAAGCAATTAATCTAAAAACTAGCACCACATCCAGTTCAGAGTCAAGTAGCTGAAAAACTACTGGGTGTTTGCCAACTTTTCTCAGTCCTAGGAAATTTAACAAAAATCCTCATAGATCTATGATGCACCTCACGAATACAAAGATAAAGCCCAGTTCACGTGAACACTACTAAGGTAGTACAGATCCAAACCCAGTAGATAACAAGGACACACCCTTTCCATATCAGGGGAGCTGGGACACACTTAAAAGAATGAAACAAGTATGATTCCAACAGCAGAATCTGAACAAAAGATGGAATGTTGATCACATAACACCTCAGTGAGGTGAGCGGGCTTAGAGCTGTCATGGAAATGCTAAGACCAGATGTGCTTTACAATTCACTAAGGTCTGGGAGCATGTGAGCTGGACAAACTATGGTGAAGATGTGGAATGTTTCTGTATCTCAGGCAAGATGGAAGAAATCCTAGAAAACCATAATGGCAAAGGAAATGTTTTAAGTCTTAAAGTGGAAAACAGACACTGTACAGTCATAACCCTGTCAGACTAGCAGGAAAGTTGTGGAAAATGTCATTCCACACCCAAAGCACAGGGCAGAGGGGCACCGTAGTGCACTGATGAAGCACCGCGGCATCCCTAAAATGCAGGGGGTCCATGTGGACAGGTGGGAGATGCTCTAGACACGGGGACACCTTTGCATTTTATGCCCAGAGCATCCTCAGGAAAAAAAAAAAGCTATTTTTTTCTGTTTGTCAATATTAAACTTTGGTTGTCAAACTGTTTTACACAGAATCCCAGTTCAGAAAAGCACTTGTGCCTCTTCCTGAAAGACAAGCTGATACAGTTACCATTCATCTCCGAAGTCACTGTCTTGCTCTAGTAACAAGGAAGAATCTAAATGCTGCACATTAGATCAGCCATCTTCTCCACAACAACCAAGCACCAGATGCCTGCACTGGACAAGCTCAAGGTCACACCCTTTACATAAGTGTCTCTCTTAAATCTTCAAAGAGAAGGTACAGACGTATTACAGCCCAGCTAACAGATGATCAAAATGAGGCTGTGGACTTCATTCCTGGGCCCAGGGGCTCACAGCTGTGAGTGTGGTGTACCACCTACTAAGCCCGAGGTCTCCCCAGAGGAGGCAGGAAGAACCTTCCAAGCCAGCCAAGCAAACACTGGTGCAGCTTCTGGAAAGCAAACTGGCAAAATGCATAAACTGAGAGCCTTAAAAAAAGTTCATGACTTCCTTACTCCAAAAAAAATTATACACCCAATTTAAATAAATAATCCAAACCACTGACCAAATTTTATGCACCAGGATTGTTACAATATTTTTAAATGGTGAAAAATGGGGCAACAAATTTCCAACAATAGGCAAATATGTATATATTCACACAGTGAAACACTATATAGCCTTTAAATTTTGTTATGACAATTTTTAAAAGACATGAGAAGGACTGGAGGGGACCATGTTCAGTCCCTAGTCAGGAAACTAAGATCCTGCATGCCACACAACAAGGCCAAAAACAAAAAAAGAAAAAGACATGGGAAGATGTAAACATACCAAGTAAACAAAGTCGGAACAATCATACATCGTGATTTCAACTTATTTTTAAAAAGCATCTGTATTTATATACACACAAACATACAGAAATTCAGACTGAAAATACTCGAATTTTAGATTATTCTGGGTGGTAAGACTGTAGGTGAGGTAATTTGCTCTACAAAAACATCTGTACATTGCAAACTCCCTATAGTAAGTATTTATGTTCTTGTAATTAATGCAAACAAACATTTTTAAAGAAAGCATTCATCACACCTCTCAAACCAGCAACTCTGAAGAAGAATTCAGTGTTCACAGATGCTTCAGAGAGATTTCATCTGCACAGGCAGACTGTCTCAAACTCTCTGCAGCTTTGGATTGGGATAAAACTTCTCAAATTCCTGGTTAATTATTGATGAATGTGGAAATTGCCTCATTTATTAAACACTTATGTGCTTCCAAAGGCAAAGCAACACATTTTGAGGCTTGTAATCTGGTGTGAGCAAGCAGTTTCTAGTCTGTAATAGGATTACTCGTGGCGTTCTCATTCAAAGGACAAAATCCAATAAAATAAATTGTAGAATGTGTTTGTTTAAGTAAAACACTTGTGCATTGTCTTCCACTTCCTCTGCCAGCTCTAATTTACCAATCAGTCAGATCCCCAAAGAGGCAGGCACAACAATGATGCTGATGCATAAACGAGGTGGGGAAGACGCTGAAATGACTTTACGGGTGCACCGAGCACCCACGCAGGTGAGCAGAGAGGCAGAGAGGGCCTCGGAGGCTCTGCCCTGTGTGGAACTGGCATTCATGCAACACAGCACTTGTAAGTAAATGAGAAGTTTGCAAATTAAGCAGGGAAAATCAAGTTACAACTGAGCTAATACAAACTGAGGGGAGGGGTGGGGTATGAAGCTTTTTGTGAATTGTTTTCTAAATATTTCGGCAATGTACCCCAGTATAAATGGATTTTAAAAAGATTTAATGAGCCATACAAAAACTGACTGCATTTCTTTAATCCATGGAATTACATGAGAGGTATTTATTCCCGGGAAGACAAAAAAAAAAAAAAGCCCGTCTATGACCGTGAAATATAATCCCAAGTCTCTGGCCAAAGAACTCACACAGTGCAGTAACCACCTTCCACCCCAGCCTCTCACACAGACACACATACATGATGCACCCACACTCTGGTTGATAGTTTAAGAGCATCACAGAATAGACAATCACCCCACTGGGAGAAAAAGAAACCAAACTGAAGGCCTAGAAAGATTGAAGGCTGGAAGAGAAGGGGATGACAGAGGATGAGATGGTTGGATGGCATCGCTGACTCGATAGACATGAGTCTGAGCAAGCTCCGGGAGTTGGTGAAGGACAGGGAAGCCTGGTGGGCTGCAGTCCATGGGGTCACAAAGAGTCGGACACAACTGAGCGACTGAACTGAACTCTCCTATACAACGTTCCATCATCTAACTGCTCCAACCCATCATTTCACTGTCCCTGACCCATTGTTACCAAAACACCAGTCCATGGGCCCAATGCACAGCGAGGCCAAACACCACCAAATGGTCAGAGTTTGGAGCAAAGAAAGGTTTACTTCAGGGTCACGCAAGGAGATGAGTGGCTCATGCCTTCAAAAACCCCAAACTCCCCCAAGAACTCTCAGCAAAGCCCTTTCCTAGAGAAGGAAAGGGAAGGGCAAGCGAGTTGTTGCAAACGTCTTGGTGGCAGAGCCTGTGTTCCTGAGGTCAGGTCACACAAAGTAAGGGAACGATGCTCCTCTAAACCTCCACCAACTGAATGTTATTCTCTGTTCTAACAAGAAAGGACATGGTCCCTAGGCACAACCATCACCTCCGAGGTCCAGTCCTGGCTGAGATGAGCAGATCTCAGCTGGCGGCTCCCTCAGGGCCAGGTCCCCAGACCCTCTCCAGCCATCATCACTGAGAGAGCAAGGGCACAGGATCCAACCAGTCCTCAGGCTCTTCAGGCCACCCACACAATGGTGGGAGGAAGAGCAGGTCCCACAGATGGTGACCCATACCATGAGGTTGCAGAGGTGGGGATGGGGGAGACGGTCATCACCACCTCAAGGCCTAGGCACAGCTAGTGGGTGGCCTTAGTGAGGGCTCTGGAGCCTGCAGGATGGTCCCAGCCTGTTTCCTGGGCCCCAGCTCACCTGTTGGTTTGAGGCCTGGTAAGCTGGAGAGCCCGGGGGAGAAGGCCAGGATCTGCCTCTTACTTCTCTCTCTGCCTGATGACCACCACTCCACAGGAAGTTGACTGAACGCCTCACTAATGGGCCTTCACTGACCGTTGGTTGCTTGTGGGTGGGGCCTAACACCAACCAATGGCTGAGCAAGACTACTAACGGTCCCTCACTGACAACTGGTTGCTTGTGGGTGGGGTCTAGCACCAACCAATGGCTGAGCGGGACCTCTACCAGTCACTCATTGACAGTTGGTTGCTTGGGGGAGGGGCCCACAGCTGTGCCAATCAGTGGCTGAGCCGGACCACTAACAGTCATGCAGTAATGGGGTACACGTTAATGGCAGCACAGCAATGGCCAGTGCTAAGGTCTGTGCCCATCTAACGGCCCCTGATCCATCATCTAACTGCCCTACTGTCTAACTGCTCCGATCCATCGGGATGCAGCCACAGCATTCTGGAAGGTGCGTTTGCACCACTCACTCCGCATGGACTTCCTGCTCTGCCCAACCCTGGGGCTAAGGAGATGGGTGATAATAGAACAGAGTCCAAAGGGTCTTGCCAATCCTCTGAGGTAAGAAGAGATGAACATTTCAAATACCCGGCTAAGGCTACCAGTTCACTTTCCTCCCTTGATTCAAAAATGGTCATTAATCAAGCAGCACCTGTTCCCTGTCTCTTGACGCTTCACAGACTCCACTCCTCAGCACAGCAAATGCAAAAAAAACCCTTAATGTTCATTCAGGTTTAAAGCTGTGCTGTGCTTAGTCGCTCAGTCAAGTCCCACTCTTTGCGATCCCATGGACTGTAGCCCGCCAAGCTCCTCTGTCCATGAGGTTCTCCAGGCAAGAACACTGGAGTAGGTAACCTATCCCTTCTCCAGGGGATCTTTCCTGGAATCAAACCGGGGTCTCCTGCATTGCAGGCAGATTCTTTACCAGCTGAGCTACCAGGGAAGCCCCGATAAAAGACACAGACACGTAAAAAAGTGGCTCCTCACTGCCAGAGGAGTATTTCTTAATCAATTCCAAGCATTAGTCATAGCTGCGGTGCAGTTTCCAAGGACACTGTTTTTCCACTAAGGACATACCTCCCCCTCTTTTAGCCACTTTATGGAAAAGTTATCCACCCTCTGGAACGTGCGTATCCACCCACAATCTTTACAGCGACATCTGAGTGCAGTAAATCCAACATGTCAAGCCACAGTTGTCAGCAGGGGAAGCTGGACAGTACCAAGGATTCCCAGTGGAGAACCAGCACCATGCTGCAGAAGGAACATTCAAAAGGTCCTTCTTGATGATATCAGCACACTGTCTCCTAAAAATTCCTTCATGCATGCTCAGTCACTTAGCCATGTCTCTTTGCAACTCATGGACTGTAGCCCACTAGGTTCCTCTGTTCCCAGGTAAGGATACTGGAGTGGGTTGCCATTTCCTTTTCCAGGGGATCATCCCAACCCAGAGATTGAACCCACGTCTCCTGTGTCTCCTGCATTGGCAGGCAGATTCTTATCACTGAGCCACCTGGGAAGCCCCTTAAAAGTTCATCCTCTTCTAATTATTTACAACTAATAAAACACGTGATAACACAGTCGAAATTATTGGGGTAACTTCCTTTCAAAAATAAAATGTTTGTGTTAGCGACGCTTTATATCCCTATAACCGGATGTGTCTATTTTTGGATCTCTCTAGTTTGTGGGTAGGGAGGAGCAGAGGGTACCTTTTGGGCCACACCTGGGTCTGTGGCATAGATGACCCTGAGTGGTTTAGGCAATGGCACATGGTGCCAGGCAAGGAGAAACAGAGACTGGGGCAGAGCCTTGAATCCTCCCTGGGAGGGTGGGAAGAAGACTGTCCTGGGGGCAACAGGAAAGCCCTGAATCTATCTGAACATAAAGGCACAGCTCTGTCAACAACACAGAGGAAAGAATGGGAGAACCCAAGTGAGAAGAGAAATGAGGGCAATAGGATTCCAGGCTAGGGAACCAGGAAACAGCACAGCTTTGGGGAAATATAAGAGTCCATTCTATTAAGATGGGCAGGTGAAGAGAGGTGGTGGGAGTCAAGGGGAAAGGCTGATACAGGTTGTTTTTGCCTGGAAGCCCTGCCAAGCTTCATGGACTTTTCTGAGCTGGAGAGTGTTGTGACGGAAGCTGTCCTTGGGGACTTTCCCTGCTGGGAATATGCAGGGTGGGTTACTGCACACGGCGGGGGAGGGGTGGTGGTGGTGAGGGGGTCATGAACCAGGAGATGCCCTTAACAAGTAGTGACTAGAGAATTTTATTCCCAAAGCCTGATACCTATCAATTACATGTAAAGCGTTTCATTTTAAGTAAAACTGAATGAATGCAACCAGCACCACATTTAGAGCATTACAGTGGAGCAGGATATTACCCAAAAGTAAGGCACTAAATAGCATGGTGAACTTGACATATGGTTAAACTACTCCCAGAAAACTCCACTGAATTACCCATAAGCACCAGGGGATGCTCCCACAATGAGAGGGCTTGGGAATGGACACCACACAGGGGACAAGGTTCTCCCACTTCCAAAGCCACCCTCCATCCACAGCACACACTCATGAGAGAGCAGCTGCCTTCACCAGGCCTTCTGCCTATCTCTGCTGAACCCACAGAATTTAACTCATTATAGTGAAACACCCCAGTGATGCAATATCCATAAGCTTCTACCGCCCCCCTCAAAAAAATCCACATTAGAAAAATAATTGACTCTTCTTTAAACTTGACACTGGTTTTGGCAGGAAACATATAATTCAAAATACTACCAGATGTTCAAAAGTCCATCTCCAGCATCTTCCAGAATCCCCTCTAAAAAAGGTAAACCCATACTCCAGTTCTAATTAGTACATGGAACATTGGAAGAGCTGCATTCTGAACACTGTTGCTTAGCAGACTGATGGAATTACTTCATTTCCTCATCGGTACATGAACTTGAAGATACATGACTAATTTACCTCAGGAGACATTCCAATAAAGGAATCCTGAGCGGCGCAGCCACTTTGAACCTCTCAGAGGAGATGCCATGTAAACCCAAGGTGTTATTATTTTTATCTCTTTCTGCTGTACAGCCTGGGAAAGCTGACAGATCTCTGGACTCATGAATTAGGAACTCCAATGACTTCTTAGATTTGTCAGCATTGACAGTTCAGGATATACACTTTATTACTGTGCCCAGACCAAGAAAAGGAGAACTTTACAACATGACACAGAACAATTAAAAGACTGAATGTTTTATATTATCTGCAATACACACACATACATACACACACACACACCCCTCTATAGTGACAGCAAAATAAAGATGCTCACACGTTCCTGGACTCTCATGGCTTTGAGAAGTGCAGCCAGCATCCCCTGCCTTGGAATCTCTGCTGTTTAGTGACTGGTTTGGCACAGAGAATATAAGGTTAGTGATTCTGTGCTGGCTTCCATATTAGGGTCTTTATAAAGTGACAGCTTCCTCTTCTGACTCATAGGACACCCTCTCCAGGAGCCCTGAGACCTCCATGCTGGAGATGCCAAAACTAGGTGCCCTGGTCAACAGTCCCAGTGAAGCCCAAGCTTCTACCAACCCCACCAGCACCAAACATGTGAATGAATGCAGCCATCTAGGACCTTCCAGACCAGGTCACCTGCCAGCTGAATATCCCCAAGTAACTCCAAATGAAGCAGAAGAATCACCCAGCTGAGCCCTGAACAAATTCTGACCCACTATATCATAAGATATAATTAGTTATTGATTTAAGCCATTAAGTTCTGAGTAGTTTGTTAAGCAGCAATACCTAAACATACATAAATTTTCAAACAACATTTTCACTAATCAACTCATGGTTAAGTGCTATTTGAAACTGCCAAATAAGAAAAAATTCTCACAAGGGCAGTGCTCCCAAACACGTTACACCTTTAACTAAAGTAATTTCTAACAGGTCTGTAAGTAAGTTCTTACAGCTACAGTACCTTTGAAGACACTGTTTTAAATATTGCACTTTGCATCTCTGAAATCTCCCTTGAGGAAAGCATGTCCTGTCTTTATCATCTCTGGCTGGTGAGCCCTGTACTGGGTCTTCCTGGCACTATGACTGGAGTTGGGGGGTGGGCAGGGAGTGGCAGGAAGCCCCATCCCATGTGCAAACTTTCCAAATGAAGGTCGGTTGGCAAATCCATGTGAAGAAAGACAGCTGGTCATCTGTCCTTTTTCCTACTTCAAGTAACAAAGGAAATGTATAAAAACGTAGGGATAGTATAAGGAGCTACAATGCCAGGAAAAGCAAAGACTACAATGCCATTTGTTGTTGTCTTTGTTGTGTGCACCACTAAGTCGTGTCCAACTCTTTGCGACCCCATGGACTGTAGCATGTCATGTTCCTCTGCCCTTTACTATCTCCTGGAGTTTGCTAAGATTCATGTCCACTGAGTCGGTGATGAATATCTAACTATCTCATTCTCTGTCACTCTCTTCTCCTTTTGCCTTCAATCTTTCCCAACATCGGGGTCTTTTCTAATGAGTTGGCTCTTCGCGTCGGGTGGCCAAAGTGTTGGAGTTTCAGCTTCAGCATCCGTCCTTCCAATGAATATTCAGGGTTGATTTTCTATGGGATCAACTGGTTTGATCTCCCTGCAGTCCAAGGGACTCTCAAGAGTCTACTCCAACACCACAATTTGAAGGCATCAATTCTTCATTGCTCAGCCTTCTGAATGGTCCAACTCTCACATTCATACATGACTACTGGAAAAACCATAGCTCTGACTATACGCACCTTTGTTGGCAAAGTGATGTCTTTGCTTTTTTAAATACACTGTCTAGATTTGTCATAGCTTTCCTTCCAAGGAGCAAACGTCTTTTCATTTCATGCCCAAGTTAATAAAATGGACCCGGGGGGCAGGCTTCAGGTCCCCGAGGCCTCAGGCCAGAGGCACCTGTTGCCCTTGCTCCCTGGTGTGGGGGTGGGGACTGTCTGACTGGAACATTCCAACAAGCTGAGAGTGGATGTGTGTGATAGGAATGCCCTTTGGCCTGGTGAGGGTGTGCCTTCTCCTACATAGGCAGGCACAGCCACAAACAAGCCTGAAGAGAAGCTCTAGCAAAAGGAGTGCTCAGTCCACTGCTCACAACCCTGCTTTACCCAGAACCAAAAGTCTTAGCTGTCCTGTCACTACACATCACAAACACCAAGAGGACAGCACATGACTTGCACCAAATCTCATGTGTTTGACTCAGTATGACCTTTCCTTTCCCCCCTTATTTCTATCTCTTGGGCTGTCAGTTTTACTGCTCCTCTGAACCTTTTAAGCCATTTCTGTCATTAAACTCAGACTAGATGTCCTTAAGAGTTAAAAGCTGAAACCTCAGGAATACCTAGTACCGACGCTGTCAACTGCATCCACAAATACAACTCAAAATTAATTAACAGGCAGGAGAAGAGAGTGATTTCATTTTGAAAAATAATAGATTCTTGTATATTTATACCTTGAATCACTTTTGCTGTACACTAGAAACTAACACAAAACTGTCAGTCAACTGTGAGTTCAGTCACTCAGCCTTGTCCAACTCTTTGCAACCCCATGGACTGCAGCACATCAGGCTTCCCTGTCCATCACCAACTCCTGGAGCTTGAGCAAACTCATGCCCATCGAGCCGGTGATGCCAGCCAACCATCTCATCCTCTGTCAACCCCTTCTCCTCCTGCCTTCAATCCTTTCCCAGCATCAGGGTCTTTTCAAATGAGTCAGTTCTTCACATCAGGTCAATCAACTATACTCCAATATAAAATAGAAAAATTTTAAAGGGGGGAGTGACCAACCTCAAAAGTCAGAAATGAAAATGTACAGATGGAGCCATTGTCACTTAAGTGACCAGCCTGTGAGCACCCTGGTTCATCCTCTCAACTTATGTTCTGGAAATTTCCATGTTTAGCTACAAGGCGGCAGGTCCCAGGTCACATAACACAACAACCCCTAAGGGCCTGGAAGCTGCTCTAAACCAGTGGTTCTTCACCCTGGAAGCACAGAGAAATCCTGGAGGAGCAATACCAGTATCCACTCCCACCCGGAGACCTGATTCCCTTGGTTCGTGGGGAGCCTGAGCATCCAGTTCTTAAAACCCTTTCAGATGTTCCTACCTGCAGCCAGAGTTGAGAGCAACTGCTCTGAATCATCTGTTGTTGTTTTAGTCAATAAGCTGTGGCCAACTCTTTGCAATCCCATGGATTATAGACAGCCAGGCTCCTCTTTCCATGGGATTCTCTAGGCAAGAACAGCAGAGTGGGTTGTCATTTCCTCCTCCAGGGGATCTACCTGACCCAGGGATCAAACTCGAGTCTCCTTCATTGGTAGACAGGTTCTTTATCACTGAACCACCAGGGAAGCCCCTGGAATCACCTGAGTGAGTGAAAGTCTCTCAGTCGTGTCCGACTCTGTGACCCCATGGACTGTAGCCTGCCAGGCTCCCTGTCCATGGAATTTTCCAGGTCACAATACTGGAGAGGGTACCCATTTGGATTCTTTACCAGCTGAGCTATCAGGGAAGCTTAGAATCATCTGAGGATCTGACTAAAACGCAGATTTTGAGAGCATCTCTCAGGGATGGGGTCCATGATTCTCCATTCCTAACAATCTTCCAAGCAAAGCCAGCACTGCTGACCCATAGACCACACCTGAGCAGCAAGGGGCTTCGACGTCTAGCCTCTTTGAACCAGCCAGCTCCATCATCCCAAATGTGCACTTCTTCCCTTCACTCATGAGCCACTAGATGAAACCTAGATCAGAAAAGAACTTGTCTTCTCCAATGGGTGCTGTTCATTCTTTCCTGTAGAACAATACAGGCTCTCCAGCCAGAGGGGTCACATCAGATGTACAACTGTTTGCCACCTTCTTAATCTTCTTTAGCCCAAGCGTCCTCACCCATAAACTCAGAGTTGCCTCACTACACTCCATGGGTTTACTGAGCATGAGCCCAGACTTAGGGCCTAATGTTACAAAATGCCCCCAGAGTGCTAACCATGCCTGTTGATAATAGGCGTTATCACTGCTACTCTTTACCTGATACCACTGTGTCCTGGTTACCCTCCTACCTGTCGGAAACTCCTCAACAAATTGGGACTGAGATGTGATGGGTATCACTGTTAAAAGTACTTTCTCAACAGCTCCCCAATGTGACAGGCAGATACATAATGCCCTTGATACAGCACCTCTTGTGCAAGAGCTTTCTATCATCCATTCTGACCTAAAAAGGTTATTGACACCAAAAGACTGACCTGAAAATACCACTCCCCTGAATCTATAAAGGAGGCGGCTTCCCTCCTCATAGGTGGAAAAACAGCCCAGGACCAAAAACTCTTCTGCTTTAGACTAAAACTCCACTCCAATCACCCATCAGAACAGATCTGTCTAAAATGCTCCCAAGTCAAAGAGTACAATTTAAATGTTCCCAGAGAACATAAAGAAATACTCAAGATGAGATGAATGCGTTAATTAAGTCAATGGGAGGAAGTCTGCACAATGTACAGGTGTATCAAATAACGGTGCACACTTTTAAATATCTTACATTTGTCAATTACACCTCAATAAAGCTGGGGAGAAAAAAACTCCCCCAGAGCTATTTCTCTACAGTTTTGTTATAAAATGCTGGGGTATTCTGGAAAGGTTCTGAAAGCACTATTTATCACTTTCATTACAAAGCACAAAAACACAGGAAATTGTGAATGGAAATGATATATATAAATTCCAATCAACAGTGTTGCTGTATCTCTTTTTAGGCCTTGTGTGAATCAAAAGCTTTGGATTTCAAATGCACTCACCTGACACAATGTTTATAAACAAATATGGAAGGAATCAAAGTCAAAATATGAATGCTGCACAACTAGATAAGCTTTATTATTTTAATCACTACCTAGCAACTTCCCTAAAGACATATGCAGAGAGGGAGGAAGCTTGAATTAATAAGGTGTTTAAAGTCCTCAAAGAGAGGAAGACAACTCTCAATACTGTGAAAGGGAAAAGGTAAGTAAGAAGTGGTCCTCTTGGGCATGAACTCAGTTGAGTTTTGATGAGTTGGCAAGTCTGGCATTTTAGCACAGCCCCACCCAGAACCCTGAGGAAGCCTCTCAGGCACCACTCCTGGTTCAGAATGATAAATAGGTCAACTCTTGGGCGAAGTCTTCAGGTGATTGGCATTGGGTGCCTTTAGCTGAACTAAAGTATTAAAAGTTGTATCAATCTGTCAACCCTTACAACTATCTACCCAAGCAAAAGATGTTCGGTGTGCATTTACTGCTGATTTAGCTGCCCCAAATCACCATCTTAAAGATACAGAAAAGAGTGAAGAAGTGTTACGGGCATGTGAATTATAGAGGCCTATTGAATAAAGGATTAGAGGGGTCACAAAACTGTCAACCTTCCCATTTTTTTTATAACTCAGACTATCTCTTTGTGCTCCAGTGTACTCTCAGAACTACTAGTTAATAAATGCTAAAGGTCTTTAAAACAGCTGTCTTAAAGATCTTTAGGATTTTTAAAATATCAATAGTATTTACAATTTCTAGTTTTACTTTCCAAATTTCAAAAGATTTCTTTAATGGAATAATGTGTAACCAGTGCCTTTTAAAATATTGTAAATATAGCAAAGTAAAGTCCCATAATCTCCATTCATCTAGCAGTATGGCAGCTGCAATTATTTTAGAAAATAAGAAGGGCTAATAGGACTTCCCTGGTGGTCCAGTGGTTAAGAATCTGCATGCCACTTCAGGGGACAGGAGTTCAGTCCTGGTCCAGGTGGATCCCATATGCCACAGAGCAACTAAGCTCGAGTGCAGCTGCCGAAACCCACTCACCCTAGAGTCTGAGCTCTGCAACAAGTCACCGAAATGAGAAGCCCGAGCACCACAACAAGTAGCCCCAGCTTGCCACAACTTGAGCAAGTCCATGGGGAGCAATGAAGACCCAGCACAGCCAAAAATAGATAAAGTTAAAAACAAAAAAGAAAAGGCTAATAACAGAAAAAGCTACAGTTAGAATAAACACACTTCTTGATCTGTAAAAGAATCAGCTACTGGATTATTAGAACATTTTTTTTCCCCTATTTCCAACTGATTTAGTAAAAGTACCAAAACTGGAATACTAAATACTGGAATTTCTATAGTACTTTTAAGAAGAAAGTGCTAACTCTTTGACAAACCCTCTTGAAAAATGACAACTAGAATTATAAATCAAATAAAAATCAAGTTGATTTTATGAATTAGCCATTAAAAGTGTGTCTAATTTCTGTGTGAAACTTGAAGGAAAGGAAAAGATATAAAATTGACTAAGAGTCTATAACATGGCAGGGGAATTATCTATAATAAATCCCTTGATCTCTATGACTGCTAACTAAAGAAAATACTCCCAAATTGCAGATGAGAAAACTGCGGCTCAGACAGCTGGTGAGACTTATCGAAGTTCAAAACTACCATGGCCAAAACCAAAAACGACGAAAGATATTCCTCTATGGACATCTTTGGAGCATCTATAACAATGTCACTGGGATTTTATTTCTCAAACAACAAAATACTTTCAAGACTTTTAAAGGGAGAGCTCTTTTTTCCCCCGAAATATTCAATATTCCACATCTAGAGCAGTTCTAAGGAAGATGAGAAGAAACAATTTAGAAGCATTTATTCAAGTGAGCCTTAATCACTTGTGACCATTCTTAGCAAGAGCGAAAGAACAGTATAGCTCTCAAAATCTCTGTTTTCCTTCCTGCAAGGCCTTTCTATAACATTCTCTCTTTAAACGTTCACAACAATCCCATGAAGGACATGGATCCTAGGCTGACAGAGGTTACCGTTCTTGCTTTCTGATACACAAATGACGTAATCTGTTCTTCTGAATCCTGGCCCAGACTGTGTCATACTGATGTGCTTGCCTCCTAGAAGGAGAAAAACAAAAAAACATCCACCACCAAACTTTCCACCTCCAGCTAATTGTGTTTTACCAAACATCTGTGTTTTTAAAAAGTGGGTCATGAAATACAAAAGATAAAACTGACTCCACTATAAAAAATTCAGGGTTTTATTAGCTTTCCAGGTTTCCTTGAAAAAAAAATTCCCAATAGTATATGCCTTCATAATTTAAAATATGACTCATTTCATATTCCTCAGGCAGTACCAATGCAGAAATGCCACCACCTTCCAGATGCAGTTGTTTAAGTAGTTATCAACCCAAATGAGGCACTTTCATGTAGCAATCCCCTTGATTTATCTGAAAGGTTTTTTCCCAGATCTCTAACAAAACAATAAAAATACCAAATCCTACATTCAGCTTTCATGGATTTAGAGATTAGTCATATCCTGTATGGTGGCTCACCAGGAACCAATAACATGCACATCTCCCCTCCTTCTTCTGCAGGTGCTGCTGGCTGGAATGAGAGAATCTCAGGTTAGACTATACCCCTGTTGGGCAGGAATTAAGTAGTATTCACATATGACTTTGCAAACAGGTTTCAGAATTACAAATGGTGTATCTTAAAAGCCTTCCTGTGTTCCCTGGGAAATGGATTATTTTTTAATTCTGGATTCAATATTAGATTTGGAAAAAATTAAATCACGAACATGAAAAAATATTTCCCAGTTTTTATTGTATACTGCAAAGAACTAGAACAAAATAGCCCATTCTCATCTCAACCACTTACACAGAAACAGCCTTTCTGTGTTTTTCATCTGTTAATACCACATTGTTTTAGAATTTAGGAACCCTAGGTTTTTTTTATATATAGTGAGTTGTTTTCTAAAATAAACAGAGAAGGAAAGATTGCTTTGTATAATAGAATATCTCAAAGAGGTCTTTTCAGATACATAAATCCTATCATACAGGGATGCAGTACAAAAACAAGAAAAACTACACACCAGGAAAAAATAAACCTGAGTTCCAAAAACTTGCCTTATCATTTCTGAATATTAAAGAACATTAAAAGTAGGGACCAGTCATCTCTAAAACCCCTTAAATTGATATCACCATAAAAATACCAAATTCATGAATACATTTGTGCATGTATGTGTACACACATGCCATACATTTAGAACCATGCAGAATCATACCTTTAGTAACACTTCACAAAGGACACAGTCTTATTAAGTTACTTCTGAGCATGTAATTTATTTTAAGAGATATTTATCTTGGGACGGTAAGGAATTCTGAGGGACAGTCCAAGCAAAATACATCCTAACTTTCAAACAGCATATGTCTGACCTGCGGGTCAAGCCCATCATTTCAAAGTAAAGGAAGCAAAACATTCTCACAGGGAGGGTCGGAGGAGTTGAGATCTACTCTGTTCACACCTCTGAAAAGCCTCTCATGCCTGATGGTCCCACAGGCACAACCACCAACCACGCAGACTCAGGGTGGCTGTTGCCCAGGGGGCCAGAAAGCAGAAGCCAGCCCAGAACTTCTGAGTATAGGGAGATGAAGATGGGAAAACTGATGCGCACAGAGCTTGTGAGGTCTGCCAAAGCTCAAACCCAAAAACTGGAAAAGTTCTTCCATGATGGACATCTTAGATCATCTGAATCAACCACCGGGGCAGCTGGTGGACTGGGCTGAGGGAGAAGGCGGCAGAACAGGTGAACGGTCAGTTGGTGAAGCCTTTCCAGGGGGTACTAGGGAACGAGGATTCTCACCAGTCAAGGGCTGAGCAGACAGCACCAGGAGAGAGCGGGCAACCTCGAGAAAGCAGGTTCACACATTGTATGGAAAACTCCTAAAAATAGCCAGTCTTCATTTGAACATCTCTAACACAGAAAAACATGTTTTATGGGACTCTCAGAACTATTAAATACCTAAAAAATGGAGCTCTGTCCATAGTGGCTTATGCAGTCTATTTTTTAAGCATCTTTATTGAGACATAACAATATATTACACAATTCACCCATTTAAAGTGTACAGTTCAGTGATGTTTATAGTATACTTACAGAGGCATACAACCATCATCACTATCTAAATTGAGAACACTTTCATCATCCCAAAGATCAACCCCATCCCCATAAACAGCCACCTACCATTCTTCAACCCCCCGGCCCCAGCAACTCTACTCTACTTTCTGCGTCTACAGATTTGCCTATTCTGGTCATTTTGTAAATTTGGACTCATAGTATGTGGGCCTTTATGACTGGCTTCCTTTATGTAGCATACGGTTTGCAAGGTGCATCTCTAGTGAGGCATGCATCACAGCTTCATTCATCTTTACAGCTTAATAATATTCTAATGTTATAGATATACCACATTTTCTTCAGTTGATGAACATTTGACTTGTTCTATTTTTTGGCTGTTATGAATCATGTCATAGACATTCATGTATATATTTTTTCTATAGATGTGTTTTCAATTTCTCATGTGTGTGTATAAGCTAGTATTGAGAGTGAAAAAACTAAATAATTCACATTTCAAGTCATTTGGAAAGAAGCTGGAAATTGTATTTCTAAGTTCCAATATTAGTTGAAGGAGGAGAAATGAATAAACAAAAGTAATATTTAATGGCAGGAACACCTAAAGATGGAAGGTCAGATGCAGGAAGACAGAGCCATGAAGGAAAAGCATTTTTACATAATCCTTCCAAATGGAAAAAAATTTTCAATTGGATAAAATAATGACTGTAAGACAAAAAACAATCACCTTCCTACTATGATGACAGAACTTTACATTTCTTTTTATTAAGATTTTTCTCTTTTCCATGTAAAAGATACCAAAGATACCACAGAAAAGATGCCAAAAACTGGTAAAAAAAAAAAAAAAAAAATTGGCATAAA
>NW_011495023.1:878569-880166 GCF_000754665.1 Bison bison bison | reverse complement strand
CATAAATTTTCTGAGCCCTGTTCCACTGCCATTGACCTTGGTGGCACCTTGGACTGCTACGTGAGTGGCCAAGTGGGAGAAAAGTCGCCTGTGTGGGCTGCCCACCTCTACGCCATGGAAGAGCACCTCCACTTGGGGAAAGCACTTTCCTAGACCAATCGTATGTGTTTCTTTCCATCCTTGAAAAAGGGCAGAGGGCTCGGGTCATCTTTCAAGTATTCACCACCACCCACCTGCATCCAACTCTAGGCCTGAACAAACCTTCCAGCACAGATGGAGATTCTGTGCACGTGGCCCTTTGACGTGCACAGGTTACCTCCCGTGCCCAATTCACAACATTCGTCACAAGCCAGGAAGCACCATGCATCGCCAGATTCTCCCTGTGAATCTCAGATCCTAAACATTTCTGTTTACTCCTGGCACTTACCCACGGATCCCAACTGACAGAATTAGAAGCGCCAGACCCAGCACAGGTGTGTCTTGGGGCCAGATTCCTGCATTGCCCTGGCCACCAGCCTTGAAACAGGCCCAAAGCAAACCCCAGGATGATTCCTCTGCTCTGGCTGAAAAACAGACCAAACTCCTTGAAAACAAATGACACCAGAGAATAACTTCCAGGTACCCTGAAACCACACTAAATCAATCTCTGTCCCAATACGCCAAACATACAAAACTTTAAAGTCTTCAAAATCATACAGTCTTCCAAGCAAAAGTGCATTTTTTGTCTGAGAATACGTGCCACGTATTTATCCTCAATTTTGCACCTACTCAGCTTGTAAGATGGACTACATGGCAGATACCGGTAAGACTGAGGCAGGACCATCACCTTCAAGCACCTCATCTGGAGGAGAAGGGGCATAGTTCTGTTCCAAAACAAATACCCCGAAGCACCCACAACAAGGCACATTCCTCCAGGTCAGTACGGGAGCTGTGGGAAGTGGGGAGAACCTCAAACAGCCTTGGGTGCGGGGCCAGCCGGAGCTGAGCTGAGGCTCAGGAGAGGAGCAGATGTGAAGCAAGCAAGTGATCTAGGTGGGGGAAACTGAAAATGCCAGAGCAAAGGCAGGAAAGTGCAAGCAAGGCCAAATGGGTAGGGATGAAGTGGGAGGGTTTGAGGTGGAAGAGGCAGGAGGGGTCCTACAAGGGACAGGCCCTGCTGAGGTGGTAGGACCTGGCCTCTGGGGAAAGCTGATATTGGGGTCCTTAAGCAGAAGAGTACATGGAAATGTGCATTTTAGAAAGATCAACCATTCAGACATGTTTCTTCTTTTTTTTCTTTTTGAAGATGAGAAAATGTTAACAAAATAATAAAATGTATTTCATTTCACTATTCAAAAATAAGGTCATTCAAACTCTGCAACAATTTCCTAAAAGTTTCCTATTTTCCTAAAAGTTTCAATAAACTTGCGAATGTGTAACAACATGCAGTCAGCCATCTGTCCACAAGAAATCACACACCAAACACAAGATTCTTCATACAAACCATGACTTACATGGTTTTGGTAATCAACAGTCCTCCCCGTCCCAAAAAAGGGAAAGTGTATTTTCAAAAGTTACTGCCCATAAATTTATGTTTGTGTTTTTTTTTTTTATATTT
>NW_011495023.1:874661-878395 GCF_000754665.1 Bison bison bison | reverse complement strand
TCAAGGTTTCCATGCTCAAAGAACAGAAGCAGTGCCCCTCCCCCCAAATAAAAATGGAGGCCCAGAAGTCAACCCAGAGTAAAGCTGTAACATCCGCGATTTTTACATTCTCTACACACACACACACACACACACACAATGTGCTCTTCATTGCGGTGTTGCTTAGGCAAATATTAACATTCCTACCTATTCTTTAATTAAATTACACACTGTCTTCCCGAGCAAAGAGGAAAAACCCAAACAGAACTAGCAGACTACTCAGGAAAGTCTCACAGGCAGTAAAACCATTTGGTGAGTAAAACCAATTAGGGATCCAGATGCAGAGCTGAGGAGCTGCCCATTCATCACCCCTCAGTACTCACAGGAACCCTGCAGGGGAGGAACCTGTTCAAGAGATGAGGAAATGAGGCTCCATAGGGCTGGTCTGCCCAAGGTTAAACGGTGAGAAAACCCAGGTCTCCAAATTCAATCCAAAGCTCCCCCTCAACCCCTAAAAGAGGGGTTGAGACCTAAAAGAGGTCTGGGGGTGAGACGGAAGGGAGCTAAGAGGTTCCAGTCACAGCCCTCCCTCACTTTTTTCTTCCCTTCATTACTCCTCAGGGACCAGCAGTGTTTCTGTGGACTGAAGGTGATCCTGGTCCTCTGCCCGGAAGAGAACTAGTCCTGCCCAAACACCTCAGTCCCCCCGGACCATCAGACTGTACGAAGCCTCAGGGTCTCATCCTGGCATTCCCGGCCCTCCTCAGCTTGGTCCTGCCCCACCATCTGACAGGACAGCAGCACAGGAGCCAAACCAGCCCTGATGCTCACCGACAATGCCCTCCCTTTCACCCCTCAGCATGGCAGCCAACACATTCCAGATTCACCTGTCAAACCAGGACACCTAAGCCAGGCAAATGGATTTGGGGGTTACTCCACTACCCAGTTAGGAAGTGCCGTCCTAAATCCAGGCCAGCCTTCCCACTGACTAAGCCTAGTATACGCAAACCCCAGTGATTCCAGGAGATTGCCACCCCCAGGCTATAATGACCACTTCCATCTCTGAAATCCAGAAGCAGCTACTCTCTGTATGTACCACTCTATTGCTAATTAATGTTATTGCCTACTGTTATTTCTAGTTTAATATATTCACCCTGTTTCCCAGATTACATTCTTCTTGAAAGCAAGAATTCAGCCTTACATTTCTTCATAGAGCATGACATTTTGCATACAGTAGCCCTTCAACAAATAAACAATTTTTTTTTTAAAAAGAATGGAGATTTTTTTTTCCTGCTAACCAGAGTTAAGGTGCACAGCAGGAAAAAATGGGAAGTCAGGCCAGCCCTGATCCACTGAGAATAAAGAAAGAGCAGGCAAAGCCCTGAGAAGCCAAGTCACCACATTATAGAGTCCGGGCAGTTGGTGCTCTGCACCGTGTGTCCATCGGGGGCCATGGATGAGTCAGGCCACAGGTAGGAGCAGAACAGTCCACATGACACGGTCCTCCACGTCTAGCAGGGCACCCTCCTCAGAGATGGTCTGGATGAGGATGGGTGGATGGGGAAGAACAGCCAACCCATTTTCACCCATCAGGGATCATAAACAGAAAAGTTTTTAACTGGAGGGGAAAAAAAGTGCTATGAATAACTGTAAGCCTTCAAATATCTGCTTATTGAGGACATTTCTGGTATTCAGTCACACCACTCCACTGCCCAGAAAAACGTATTTGTTTAACCTGAAAACAGCTTAAATATAATGCCAAAAATTAGCCCCACCACACCACAAAATGCTCACTGCAGAGAAAGTCTTAGTGGCTTGGGATCATTCTTTCTCTTTCCTTTTTCCTTTAATTTCTTTCTTTCTTTTTCCAGCTTAGCTGGTTTTTATACAAAGCCATAAACATGATCTTCCCCCATTTTTCCCCACCAGATGGGAGTTCGGCATGGCACATGTCACCTAGCAACCAAACACCACTCTACAGCTACCCAGTTACCCAGTTCTTCATACAAAATTTATCTTGTTCTATTCAACAGTAAGGGGTAAGGAAGAGATAAGAGGATAAAAGTTAAAACAAGTGTTAATAAGTGTTTGCTGCATAACCATTTTAAAGGAGGTGGACAAAATGGAAAGAACCACTAAAGTTTCATCTTAGCCATTACCTAATCATTTAAGAGGAAAAAAATACAAATGGACCTGGAAGAAACTCCAGCTCATGCAACACTGGAGAGTCAACAGTCTTGTGATCTGATGACTGAACTTTGTAGACCACAAAGCCCATTTTAAAATTTACCTGCTGAACTGTGAATTGTACTTAAAGAGAATTTAAACAATTTTGGAAGCCTCTGAGTCATTTATTTCCAACTCCAACAACACCGTCACTTTCTGAGCATGACCCTTCCTTCCTTCCATCTCCACCAGGAACAGTAATCAGTCTCACGCCTACCCTTCAAAACTCAGCTCTGATGCTGCTTCTCTTGGGCGCTTTCCCAGGTGCCCTGCAGAAACCTATGTTTCCTTCTTCATGCTCCCCAGTCATTGCAAAACCACCACCGATACCTAAAGACAAAGTCCAGCTCTCTCACCAAGGCTTCTCAACTCCATCTACTCAAAACCCCAGAGGCCTGTCTTCTCCCCACTGCACTGTAACTCGCCAGTCCAAAGGCTGGCTACCCTCACTTGCAGGACCGTGTGGCCTATATCTCCTTGAGTCTCACAGTCCAATTTCCACAAGCAGCCAGTGGATCTCACAGATGTCCAGCACCCAGAACAATGCCTCAGTCACAGTAAATGCTTAAGAATTTCTGTGGAGCATACAAATGACCCAAACAACTACATTTGTATCTCCCAAACAAGCTGTTCCACCCACATGCATCATGTGCATAATGAAATATGACTAATGTTAAGCATGTTAATGTTTAAGCATGTAAATGACTAATGTTAAGCAGGTCCATTTTAAGCATGTAAGCCAAGAAACGTCCATCACTCCTCTGTACTCAGAACCTGGGCACACTGCAAAGTATATATTATTTTCTTTCCTCTCACAGTTTATTCTGTTGGTTTCCTGAGTACATGTGCAATCTGATTATTGGTACCGAACATTTAGATCACAAACTGTCATCCATAAACAACCCTTTAAAATATTTAAGGTAGGTTCAGAGGTTGACAGTGGTTCAAGATAAGCAGGTGCCCAATTTCCACTAATTTTATTTGATTTTCAATAAAAGTTCAACCAACTGTAAGGAACATTTTAGAGCCCTGAAATAAAGTCAACATATTCCATCACTGTGTCAGGTTCTTAACCGTCCCCAAGGTTATCTTTAAAAGGCCAAACGCGGGCTAATTTTCCTCTCTCCTCAAAACAGGAGTGTAAAAAAATTTTTTCCTCTGTGGCCCCCAGACCCACAGGGCTCAAACCACTCCAAGATCAGAGACAAAACGGGAATTCTGAAAGTGACTGTGCTTTCCAACCAACGTTCCTCTGGCGCAAAGGAAATATCCTCAGGTGCTTGAGAGAAACTTGGGAAGCGTGGGCTGTTGTCAAACAGACACAGACGATAAAACAATTTAACAAAAAGCCTTTTCACTTCTGACACATTGTAGAGGAATGCAGGGAAGTGGAGACAATGTTATCACTCCACGGGGAAAAGGGAAATCCACTCCACTCCAGGCCGGGGCGCGGCCCGGGCTCCGCAGGGAGCTCGGTGCAGACGGGTCCACGGCGAGGTGCCGGCAGGAACACTCGGAATTCGGTGACC